>NW_010421081.1:6825-21210 GCF_000710305.1 Buceros rhinoceros silvestris
GAATCAAAATTAGAGTGCATGAACTGCAGTACAGAAAATCTAATTCAAGCAACAGTTGATAGGCATGTAATAAAATTATGGTTCTTTCTTTGAGTACTGTTAAAGAGCCAGATGCATAGTAATGCAGAGGAGACAGAAATGGGCTCTATTTTAGGAGACTGCTGCAATCTAGCAAATATTAACCCTGAGGCTCTTCTGAGCCTTTCTAGAGCCAAGCAAAGGATTTGTCCCTAAATTAACACACTTGTGAAATGCATCAACTAGACAGAATTGATTCAATGTATCCATTAGATAAGAATTTTTGGAAAAAAAGAGAAAGAGTTAAAAAAGAGTTAACAAACCTTGAAAACCTGTGCCATGCCTGGTCTGAGCCACTGTCACAGCACAGTACCATTTTTGCTGGAGGGGACTACTAATGTTTTCCTTTCTAACTTTTCTTTTGAGAGTTATTTTAAGGGGCTGGCAGCGCTGTGTCCAGGAGGACTCTTGCAGGTTTGGAGCTTCGAGTCCAAGCTGCATCCTCCACAGGGGAGCAAGTATCCATCCATGTAGGTCTCCTTGCAGAAGGGAGGGGTGGGGAAGGCTAGCTCTGCTGTGTTGCATGCAAACCAGGGCTTTTTTTGGTTTTGAGTGGGGCTGGATAAGTAAGGGCAGGAGATTGGATGGATCGGATGATGTTTGAGAAGACAGGAAGACAAGTGATCATATGACTGAAGAGAGGCTCTTGAGTAAAGCATTGGAAACTTCGCTTTGCTGTGAGGAGTGTGAAGACAGTGCAAGCATACCAGCTACTTACTTAGATATCCTTGCGATTCTTTCTGCATAGCTGTTATCGGACAGTCTTTATGTGTTAACAATAACTGTTTCAGCTGTGCTACCTCATTTTTCAGCATGGAAACCTCGTTCTAGAAAAGAAAGAGAGGGTGCTTGCTTAAACCAGGCTCTTCTGCAAAGTTTAAATCCCAGAACACAGAAACTGCTTCACAACTTTGGAAGAACTGAGCAAAAATTGCACTCGGTGCTTGTGTGCTGGGCTTATGTTAACATTTGTGTGTGACATTATTTCATAATTTCTTCTGAAGGCAATTCGGCTTCCAGATTTGGTGACAAAACTGACAAATGAACTAACTTCACAGCACCGGAGATACTTGAGGCAATGTTTTACTCTACTCGGGAAATATTCTGCCTCTCTGCATCAGGACAGGGTGGGCCAGATCCGTGGGGGCAAACAGCAGTCTGCCACACTTGGGAGCACAATGGCAGGGCTGCTGTCATCTACAGCATGTCACCTACACCTCTGCTACGGCTGGCACCTGGGTGCTGCTCACACCTCTGAGTTTTGGAGGAATATGTTTTGGGGGAGTGCCGTAATGTGAATGGGCTTCCTGCTCTTGGCAGAAATACTGTGCCCACCAAGAGAAGGGCAGCACTGCAAGAAAGGCTTTTATTACCACATCCAGGATATTTTCATCTACCTGTTCGATTTTCCTTACCGGCAGACTGATCTGTGTAGGCTATCTCACTGGCTTTGAACAAGGGTTTAGCTACATGCCCTGCTCTGAAGAAGACTTTCACAGCCGAGTTAATGGTACTTCCAAAAAAATCCCCAGAAAAAGCAGTGACAAGAAAAGAAAATAAATACAACTCCATCTAGCAAGGCTTCTAAATCCCAAGAGAGCTTTTTCCTGGCTTATCCCACCAAAATGTAATTATTTCTGTAATTGAAGCACACACATCTTGATTAATCAACTTTGATTATGCCCTGCTCCTGCTAGGAGCCGTCTGTGCAGGGGTAGCCCTGAAGGCAGTGAGGGTCTGCTGGCACTGCCATCCCCTCTGAGCACAAAGAGGCCCTCTGTGTCCTCGGGGGCACAGACAGTGGCTCGCACCTGAAGCTGCATGTTTGTCTGGGTGAGCTCTTCTGCTTTCTTTTCCAGTGACATCACCCAGACCTTCCTCTTCTGTCTGCAGCGCGTGGCGGCGGCTCGGTTCCTTTCCAGAAATTTCCGCCTCCTCTCATCCGGGTCTTCATCCACCACCCTTCTCCGGCGACCTCCAGTTGGCTGCGGTGGCTGTATCGTCTGTGTGGGCTGCATCTGCTGTGCTGCTGGCGAAACCTGGTGGGGAAGAAGAGGTTTGGCAAGGGGGGGTGAGGGGGGAAAGTTACAGTGGGGGATGCTGAAATGGGAAGGGAAATCTCAGACACTCCTCCTTCCCCTGGCAAGGTCTGCAACAGGCACTAGTCAAAAGGCTGCACCAGATGCCACTGAAATTAGCAGCTGGCAAATCTTTACTATGATCAAAGGGGAGATTTTTTTTTTTAAACAATCCTCTGAATATTAGTAGGGAAAATATTTTCCCCCTTACAGTTAGTTATTAAAAACATTCACTTAGGTATTTTCTCTGCCACCACCTATTTCAAACCTGAAATTCAAGTTTCTCTCAGCAGCTATTTTAATCAAAGCAGAGGACTGCAGTGGCCTTATTTCTGTCTCTCTCCTTTTTTTTCTTCCAATTGCCTCAAAAATTTTAAGATATTCCTGTTTCACAGGCTCTCCCAATTTCCACCTCATGCTTTACCACACCTGGAGACAGGAGCTGCAGCTGTGTGGAGGTGGGACACCACGGGCTGCAAGGCCAGCAGACCTTGGTGACCTTCAGCTAGTGGCAAAAGAAAGGGTTTAGGTACCTGAAGTCAAGCTTGCATTTTGCACTGTGTGAGGTAGGCGTACTCCCCTTATCAGGCATTTCCATTTGACCCCTGTGGATACTATACTCCTTTTTATTCAGCAGCCTGACCTTGACAGTAGAGGCACACCACATCCAGCCTTGCTGGTATGAAACTATGGGAAAATACATCTTTATGCCTTTTTCAAGTGCAGGAGAGTATTGACCCTGTTCCTGAGAGTAACTGGCGCATGCCATTACAGAAAAGGCGTGTGGTGGGGGCAGCCCCGTGTAATCTGTGCTCTGACTCATTGGTGAACAGCTAAATCCCTGTCAGGAACCAGCTTCAGACTTAGCGTTCAGCGGCCTGGGAATAGCCAGCTTTTGGACCGCCTTCCTGCCTCTCTACGGCACCCAGGCCACGGGGCTGGACTGTGCTTGGGTCTTGGAAGCCTGACCCACAGGTCCCATTGCTTGTGCCCAGCTGAAGCTGCTGCCGCTGCTCACATAGCTGTTGCTGCTCCAGCACAGTCTGGAACAGTCTGGAAACCCAAAATGTTGACTCAAAATTAACCCTCTTGTTCTGGCAAAGACCCAAACCTCCAAGGTGCTTCCTTTTGACTCCAGGGAGTGGATGTACTCAGCGCTTTGTCAGACTGAGACCTGCATTTCAATTGTAGCAATTAACGTGTGTTTGCCTAACACCTCTGTCTGTCTCAATTAAAATGATACTATCGTCTTGCGAGGTCACTTTTCTGTCTAGAATCTCACCACAAACTGCAAAGAAGAGTTTGCTCCCTCCCCCAGCTGATTTGTGTCAATTAAAATTGCAATTTTATGTGTAATTATTCTGTGCATCTATTAACCCTTTTTGCATGAAGTTGAATTTATTCCTACCTTTACGTTGCACAGTCAGGAAATATCTCTTGCAGGAGCAGAAAAAATGTTTTTAAAAAATAACCTTCTAAAAATAAATAAGCCACCCCACACTTTCTGACTGATTTTTAAAATTTCAGCTTGTATTAACTCCGTATGTTTAATGGTAAAATCTCCAACCCTCTGACAACATGACAGGTTGGAGTCCCAGAGCTACGGCAGGTGCACTGGCTGCAGCTGCCAGCGCTGCCAGGACCACTGGCCAGCACCACGCAGGACCACCAGCCAGCACCACACAGGACCGCCGGCTGCAGCCCCCATCCCTGCCAGCATCCCCAGGCTGCCACTGGGCTATCGCTGCTGAGGGGTACCAGCTGCTCCCTGTCCACTGGGGCCGGGCACACTGCCTCCTCAGCAATATGTCTGAGTGCAGAGGTCTCAGAGATGCCTTTTAATGTCAACATCTTATCAAAGGCCTTCCATTTTCTCACACCCAACACCTTTCCAGACTACGGAGATCTGTTACTTATGTTTCCAGACACCAAAAGGTTTCCTTTTTCATTTAGCTTTTCTCTCCTTTTTCACTTAGCTTTAAAAATTCTTATTTCTTAACTCTCTTGGTGGGGTCTGCTACACAGACAGAAAAAGGTAACTATACAATTCTTTTTTTCCCCCCTCATACGGTCATTTTCTCCCGAATAACTAGTGAGTCATTTTGTTTTCAGAATGTACCAGTCAGTCTTTCGGCAGCCAGAGCGTATCTTCAGAACAACAAAATCTTCTCTCCATCTCTGGCAGATAGTAATTATAAAGGTTGTCATTACGTCACTAATAATGTGGGATAATTAACTGACTCTTACCAGGTAACTCTTAACCCTGAAATCTGTTAGGCTATATCTTAGTAACTGTCTAAGCATCATTCTTTAGCTGGATTTTGCTGCCCTGCCTAGGGACATAAGCAAGAGAATGAACGTATATTAAAATTGAGGTTAATTTTCTTTTTTTAGAGGATGGTAATCATGTATCCATAATGAAGACCAGCATAGCACAGCTAAGAGAATGAAACAACATCCAAATCCTACTCTGCTCAAGCTATCACTCTGGCAAGTTTGATATGAAGAAACCTTCATGGGACTAACCTAAGAATAATAGCATCATTTTTGTAGGAGTTGCAACATAGCTATGACTCGATAAAACACCCCACTTTGTCAGAAGGATACCTGTCAGAAGGTGATCTCTACTTCTGTGCTCAATCCATATTTCTCTCTGTTCTTTGCAACCTACCGCAAAAATAATACCCATTCACTCATTCTAGGACAGCGTAATTCATTGGGCCTCTCTGTCTGTCGAAATGGTAGCTGAAAGCATGAAATGAATCCTGACGTTAGAGAAGGGTGTGGTGCAGAGTAACAACAATCTCGGCATGAAAGCACTCAGCTTAGAGCAGCATGGACAGTGCTGTCATTTGGTAGGTTGTTTGAAATAGAAGAGTTTGGCTCAGAAGAATAAGGAGGGTAATAATTAGTAAAATGCACCATAAAATTAACATCTCCTGGAACAATGTGACATCCGAAGTGGCCATTACCACAGGGACTATGGATGAGCTTAGAAAGTAATAACTATGTGGTTATTACTCAGCAAACCCTTCTTCTCTCCCCACTAACGCATCTGTTCAGAAACCACTATTGCCTTCACACCATGGGAGCAGAGATGCTGCAAAAGGTCTGCTGCCCTGGGAAGCCGCTGACTTCAGGATTCCTGCTCCACCACCCTCCATTCCCATGCTCTTGGTGACACAGCTATGGACAAGGCGATCCCTGATGGGGCCTGTTGCCTCCAGTGACACACGGTGCATGGCAAAGCTCATCTGATTAGATGGGCCCAACTCCAGAGACTGTGTGGTACTGAGGCGCAAGGTGAATCTGGCATAGCTTCGTGGCTGGCACTCAGCCCACCTACCTTGGTGCCCAAATCGCTTCTTGCCTGTCTGTGAGTCTTTTGGGCTGCCTAGCTAGTAGGAAATACAAAGCACAAGAAGTCTTGGCTGTCTTAACTGGAATGAGTGTAAGAAAGACACGGACCTGCTTGAGCAGGTCCAGAGGAGGGCCACTGGCTTGTTGAGCTTATCCTTAAAACTGAGAGGTTTGTTTTCTCTGATAGCTGTTTTCTCCTGACCTGTTAAAAGTGGTAGTATGGATATTTTATAGCAGTGCTCCATACCACTCCCTCACATGCACTGTTTATCCTCCCAACCCCTTGGTGAGGTGTTATTCCCTATCACCCTTGTTTTAAAAGTCTCAGAGAAGTTAAGTGACTTCTTCCATCTCATCCTTGGAGTCCTCTGAGGACTGGAGTCCTCAGACTGCTAAGCACAACTTTATCCTTACTATCTCATGGATCTCCAAGACAGCCATCAGGTTACTTTTGGTTTCTCTATTATGAGATAATGTCTTTTTACTGGAGTTTTTAAACAACTCCAAGGAAAATAACTCATTAACAGATGGGAAAATAATTGAATTCACAAAGTAAAAACTGATGTAAACTTAGGAAAGCTCTGGACATCTCCTCGCAGGGGAGTCTGCTGCTCTGTTATTTAGGCTGTTTCTCTAAAGCTGACAATTCATTTTACATTAGCAAATGCTTTAGGGAAATCCCATGTGCTTGCAGCCTCTGCAATAATAAAGCTAGATGTTAGTAAATAGTTAATGTTGTGGGACACTGGGATGTCAGCCAAATCTTCTAATTTTCTTTAATGTTTTCTAAGAGCTTGTCTGAAATGTATTCTCAAGCAACACAATACTTCACAGATTGAACTTCTGGTGGCTGGCATCCCTCTTTGTTCTCATTCTATGCACTGCCTGCTTGTCCTCCCTCAATTTACTTCCCAGACCTGGCAATCACTGCCCCCCCTCCCCGACCTTTATTTTATTTTTCTTGTGCAATCCTGATGCAGAAGGTGATGCTTAAGACATGAATAGAATTTCTCTTCAAAATTACTCTGCTAAAGTCTGTGCTCACTAGTTCATTAGTTCAAGAAACATTCAGTTCAGATATTGAATTATCCAACTAGCTGAAGCAAATATACCTCGTCCAAAAATCTGAGACCTCTGTTTCATTCTGGAGACTTTCACTGAGTTCTCATTGGGTTAATTCAAAGTTGCTTTCCTGGTTTAAATCTCTCTCCTTGGACTGGCTTCACCATCTTTTTCTCCTGTCACCAACTATTGCCCGTACTCTCAGCTAATCTTGGCTTTCTCTTATGCTCTGCTGCTGTCTCCTTCACGGGATCTGGATCTTTTTTTTTTCCTTTAAGCCAGCATATCTCTCCTTAGAATTACCTCTCATATCTCCAATCATGAGCACATGAACACACACACACACACACGAGTGCGATTTTACTTCGCTAAAGACTGTGCTATATATTTCTGCAGGTAGGACAGACACATACAGCTCTTTAATTCTTGGCCTGAGAAGTTCAGGTTCAAGCATGTTAAGCAACATATATAATATGCTAATGTCCGTAATAAACCTCATCCATAAAAGGATATGTGGCAATTTGCAGAGATCAGAGCACTGAAAAACCTTGGAGCACCTTATAAAGTAAGGTATTAAAAATGTTTAGCAAATTAAGCAGCAAAACTAGTTGTTGCTTCACCCCGTTTTCTGAATGAAGTCTGTGCTCCCCCACCACCTGTAGCAGACATTTATGAGTTGCCCTGGGGGCTTGTACCTAACAACATATGCATGCAAGAAGAAACAACAGAGGGATCAGGCTTTAACTACATGTAACAGCAAAACTCAGCAATGCAGCATGGCATGAAGGTCTACCTGTGCTTGTCCGCCTGAGTGCAGTGGGGGGTGTGGCGAGGTCTGGTGATGTGCTGGGTGTGTGTGAAGATGTGAGTGAGAGTGGTGGTGAGGATGATTCTGCTGGTGATGAGGTTGAGGATGAGAATGGTGCGCTGGATGCTGGTGCTGATGCGGATATGAGTGATGAGGTGGGAGTGTCTGGTGCTGATGAGGGTGTGAGTGCATATGATGGTGTGGTGTCTGGTCCTGCCGCGAGCTCATCATTTCCATCATGTGGCCCATGGTGTTCATATTGCCGTTCGACATGGTGGCAGGATGATGAGTCAGCGCTGCCTTCAGTCTCTGGAACAGAACAAGGCAGAAAATTCAATATTCATACACGATGATCTGAGCAATCAGAGTAAGATTTCTGCTGTGTAGAAATGGCACCTTGTCCTGTGTTTTGAGATTTATTTATGGTTTTTTTCTGGCTGTTCCCTTGATAAAAAGCATCTTATTTCAGTTTGAGAAAAAACATATTCTTGGGCTCTAATCTAGTTTTCCACTGTAAATATGTAAAAATATAAACATCTGAACTGAAATTTAATAGTTACACATTTCCTACTGTGCTGCTGAGAAAAATAACTGGCTCTTATCCTTTTCTCTTTGGCCATCTCAGTAGTATTAACCCCATCAAGCTTCTTGCAACTTTTGAAAAGGAAAGTTTGATTAAGAGAAAGATGAGTTCCTCTTTTGGTTTTAGTACAGTTATTATTTAAAAGACTAATTGTTAAATATATTGCATTGACGTGTTTTTCAAATTGAGTCTCAAATATATTCTACAGTTGTACTAGCATCCAACCTGTTCTTTCATCAGAATGACAGAAAAACAACGAGGCTGGCCTCAACCTGATCCTCTTTCTTTGCTGGAAAGTTCAAACATCTGCAGTGTTGTTATCGCATGCAAATCCCTCTTCCTGTTTTGTACTCATGTTTTGTACTGTCAGTGGATTGGGCCCTGGAGTCCTGACCAGGGCAAAACTCTTCTTAGTATCAATGGGATCCATTTGCCTTTTCCTGAACACCACCAAAGGGCAGTGGGAAGGGTTGCCACATTTTGGGCTACACAATAGATCCCTTGTTTACTAAGGCTATAGCTGAAATACAGAGAAAAAACTGTTCTCTTTCAGCATGATTACAGGGTCATCCCAAAGCTGTGAGCTGTACTGGCATACAGACACCTTGCTGGTGTCATCCTACCCTTGGACGACTGAAATCACCAGGGTCCTAGAAAAGAGTGTCAAAGGCAGAATGTGACAGATACCAGCTAGAAGAAGGGCTCCTTCCTAAGCCACAGAAACATCATTCTTCAAAACTTGCTAAGACCTTTTTCATAGGGCTGAGCCACCACGTAGATCTAAGCCAAAGCACCAACAAAAGCTCTCGTAATTTTCTTTTCTGAATCAAGATGAAAATAACCCTGCTCTCATTAGCCAGTGGTTTTCTGTGATGAATACCTAACGAAATCTACCAATGCTATATTCGTCAAAGACCTCTGAAACTGAACTACAGCATGTCTTATTCTAAACTGCAGTCTTTCAAAGCCAAAAAAAAAAAAAAGAGGGAAAAACTTAATCTGTGAATAAACATTTTTTTTTCAGCTGTAAAAACTGTGGCTTATTAGTATGGCGCGACTTCAAGGAGAATAAATTATTTTGTTTTCTTTCCATAGCCCCTTCTACCACAACCATTTATTTGAGATAGCAAATCAAGAGAGACAGTGAGAAGTCTGACATGCAGCTGGTTTCAGTCAATAGGGGTCATTTCCATTTGGTCTGTGTATTTTACAAGCTCCTTGTTCACTGTTCCCAATGGGAGGGTGGACCAGCTGCCCTGGATCCCAGTCCTGGTATGAAACCAGCTCTCTACCTCATCCTGCCCCAGTGCAACAACAGCCATCGCCTGGCCCTCACCTCCCTCTAACTTTGTGCTTAGATCAGCTCCGCAGCAGCAGAGCCCTGCCTGCACATGCACCCAGAGCAACATTTATCATCCATCAACCAGTCGCTGCTGCCCATCAGAAACATTTGGGGAACGATAAACATTTTTTTTTGTTTGGTCTTCTGTGAGATCAATTGTTTTGGATGTTCGAGTTAGAGCACAGGGAGGGAAAATCACCAGAACTCGGTGAGCTCTTTGTGCTGAGTATGTGTAGAGCTGGAAGGGCAGGCTGCATTTTTGTTATTGTTCTTTTTATGTGTGCTAATTGCAAACAGCTGGCTTAGTTTAGTGTCGAAACTGAGCTTACTGGACTGACTACATTAGCAAATCCCCTCTAGAATGGAATGATAACACAGGACCCAATCCTGCAGCCAGTCAGTTTTTCAGGAAATGTGTGGCTGACTTCACCAGAGCCTGTGGGTACTTGGCAGGTCACAAACTGGGGCTGAAACGGAGGACTCAGTACTCTGATCCGCTGTCTCCAAAATCCAAAATTTCTGCTAACCTCGGAGGCAGTGGTTTTTAGGGCACATTCCATCTTCTCTCCCTGTTATAGTGCAATTTTTAAACAAATCCTCACCAACCTCAAGTCAAGAGGAAATGCAGGTGCTCATCTTACCTGGCTTTTGGCCCTTACTGATTATTTTCATTATTTCATCAAAGTAACGTAGTGACCAAGATCAGTTACAGCTGATTTCCACTTGATCGTGACATTTCCATTAACGGCTGTCAGTGACACAGACAACATGAGAAATTCTTCACAGAAAACAGCCTGCTTTGCCTCTGATCAAGCAAATAAAGAAAACTCCCTTTTGATCCTACAGGAAGCCAGAAGCACATAAAATCCAGTCTTTGATGCTTAGGAGGAAATAGAAACAGTGGATATTAGTGCTCCACAGGTATGAGTGTTATGTTCCCTGTACTATCGCTCATGGTAATGCCCCTAACTGACACATATACTCTTAAGCCACCCCACTGAATGTCACATGAAGTTAACACCTCAAAGAAGTTATCATTGCAGCTGGAATATTGGGTTTTTTGTGAACAGACAGTTCTCACAGTGCTTCCTCCATCTAAAGTATGACATCATGGTGCATTGAATTGCTTGATGTTTCCTTGTATCAACATAGATCATAATTTATTTGCTGAACATCCTTGGGCACACCCTAAGTCTGCCAAAACTGAGCACAAGCATTTGAGATCATCAATGAAAAATAATATCAGCTTCCCTAACACTTCTGCAGTTCAGCATCTTGCTGCTTTCTGATTTTTCTCTATCATAACATGTTTTTAAAAGAAAAAAGATAAAACAGTAAATCTGGAGGTTGCTCTTCCCACAACTGAAAACTAAAATAATTTGGGGGTTTACATGTTTATAAATATTTATAATATTTATAGCATGTTATATTTATAGTACAACAGGCTACAAATATTACATTATAAGCCATAATATGTATATGAAAATAAACTACAACTTTCTCCCATTTATTCCTCAGTGGAGAAATTACAAAAATCTCTTGCTACCTGAGTGGTCTGTGCTTGCATCAAACAATAAGCTATTGTATCATCCAGCTGAATTTTAGGCTGGTACAGACATGGAGCACTGGTTTTCAACAGGTTTGAATTGTTCTGAAGAAGTATGAATTGCTGCACTCAGAAAAAATTCTCTTCCCCTTCAGGTCTGAAATCAAATCCCACTATGGTAGAGAAGAGAATCCAGCTGCAGTATCAGCTTAATGTCTGGTATATTTTTATCAGAAGATTATATCAGACCTCTGCCGACAGATGGGATATGATCTCAAAGATATTTTCTTGCACTAGTAACTGTGATTTTAGTACCTATTATACAGGGGTGTAATAAGTTCCCTGCAGGGGACAGAAAAGACTAGAGAAGAGTGAGAAATCAGAAAAAAATACAGCCATCAAGCATTCCCACACATCTGCAAATAGCTGGCAACCTCAGGGTGAAAATCTTGATTAGCAAAACTTCATGGCAGGCATACCATTGACTTCAGTGGCACCAATATTGTCTTCTCATCTGCGACAGTCAAGTAGTCTTTTTTACTCATGCTCCTCCAAGCATCATACACAACATGGATACAGAGAGTTAAACCAGTGGCAGCTAAAGCGGCAGTTAGAACTTCACCCAGTGTATTTCAGAGCATCACACTGGATTTTATCCTTTCCTCCAACTATGACTGCAAAGAGAGAACTTAAACATAAATGTCACTCAGGTCTTTTATAGTTGGCTGCTTACAAGTACTTCACAGTGTAAATAACAGAAACCACTCTTTGCAAACGTTCCACTCACATTCATAAAAGCAAACTGGAGGTGATTCATCTCCACTCAATAAATGAACTGCAGATACTTATAAGCACATGTCAGAGACCAGCGATTAGAAAGTCTCTTATGCCACATTAAATGCTTGCTCCTAAAACACAGACCTGGATATTGACTGAATGAGGAGTGAGAGGTGTGTGAAGGACATGAAATCCAGAACCGAAGTGACGCATTACACTAATGCAAAGAGAAAAGGGGGATGCATTTAATTCACAACTCGCCAGTGAAGAGTGCCAAACTTCTAATCTTCTAATTATTCTCAGGCTGTTTGGCAAATCTGAACTGTGCTTTCCCCCTCCTTTGTGCTTTCTTCCCTGCTTAGTAGGACTTTGTAACAACACGAACAATGGATCATCATCCAGCTTTCAGTGCAGTTTGGTCTCTAATAAAAACAACAAATTTGCTCCCTTGTCCTTCCAAATGCAAACTGAATTAAACTTCAGCAGAAAGCAGTGAGAATGAACTGCAAACAATCAATGTGGCAATAAAACTAATAGACACCATGCTGCTCAAGGACGGGTCAGCTGCAAGAGCTGTTTCAGTGTCCCTCAGCTCACGGCACAGAGGAGCTCCAGCCACACTGCCGGGTGACATCAGTCCCAGTGACACCTCTCCGGATGACGGCCAGTTTTAAGTAATCTAATGCAGGTCACAGGCAGGGTGGCCCAAGGGTACTCTGCCAGAGCTGCCATCTTCTGGTGACGGCATTTCATTGAGAATGGCCACAGCTCCAGGGACAGTAGAAAACACGTAAGGCTACATCCCATCTCCACCCAGCAATTTCTTTCTGTTCTTCTCAAACTATCTTGCAAAGGAGATAAGCATCATTATCCTTGTGCAATTCACCACCTTTTTAAGGATTAGAAACAGAAAAATATTTAGTTCTCCATTCCTACTCTACATGTTTAGGGTTTTGTTTTTTCTTAATGAACAACTAAATTACAGTCAAGACAGAAAATACACTGGAAGTACGGTATGTGCTTCTAACTATATACTATTTCTTGCATGCATCTATTCTCAATGCAATGTTAAACAACTAGATTTAGTTTGCACAGGACTCAGGAAATGTAAAGTTCAAAAAATCAAACCCCTAATTCCCACCAAGCCTAAGTAAATCCTTGCGTGTGTATCCGTGACAAGGGATATTTAATTGTGTAATCACAGAACAGACAGCAAAGTGATTTATTACTGGCAAATGGTGTCATATAATTTCAACATACAATACCAGTGGAAGGATCCAAAAAATACAACTCACTTGTGCCTGATTTTCCCTCTGCGTGCTACAGTCGAAAAGAAAAGCCACTACTTAGCTGCTACCTACCCCTGGAGAGG
Source organism: Buceros rhinoceros silvestris (assembly GCF_000710305.1). Classification (NCBI taxonomy): domain Eukaryota; kingdom Metazoa; phylum Chordata; class Aves; order Bucerotiformes; family Bucerotidae; genus Buceros; species Buceros rhinoceros. Next base: position 19,832 of record NW_010421081.1, read on the forward strand.
CAGGTTTCTGTAAGCAAAATGCTGGGCACTTTGGGAATTAATTGCCTGTGCCTGCTGTAGTAGGCAGGCACATACCTAATCATCATCCTAATTCTCCAAATAGATGTCTTTGGATGAGTTACTCTGCCATATTCATTTATGGGATATTCATATACACGTTAGGTTGTCACCCATGGAAAACACAGAAAAAGGAGGTGGCAGTAAAATCAGTCAGTGTTAATAGCACTCTGAAAGACAGTGGGAAAACTTGGGCTTGAGGGGACCTAAGTCTGTACTGCCCATCTTCCAGATCTATTCTCTAATGCCCATATTACAGCTTACTTCCAAGCTGAGAGGCCATGGACTCTTTCTTCACACTGGACATAAAACACTTTGGCAAACCCTCTAGCAACAGGGCTTCAGCTCAGGCCTTCCTCACTGCCACAAGCAAATGCTGTAACTAGGTTTCTAACTCCCATCTTCGAGTACAATGCAAGTGAGAAGTGTTTGTACAGAGCCTGCATTGCCATATATATATATATCTTGCCTAAGCACACAATGAACATTTATTAATATATTAAATGACAAAAGTGAGAATTGATTTCGGAGGAAGTTTGGGGAATATTTCCTATACAAGCCAGATATGGAGCAAATCCTCAAATCAGAGCACTCTAACACTGGAAGGAACACTGTGGGTTTGGGTATTTTAATCTGTACTCAAAGATCAAATGGGATTAGCCCTGCAAAAATCTCTCACTGCAGAATACTCTGAAGTCTCAAGACCCCTTACACAGCGACTTGTGGTTTTTGCCAATTCCTCTTCCCTCTCATAATATACACACCAAGGACATGAGAAAGGTGGGTTCAAAGTCTTTCTGTGAGAGAAGATTTCTGAACTTTCATCACCCACCTCTCACTACGGCTGATTATGATTAAGTCATTTATATTCAAAGAAAAATGCCATCCAAGTACATAAAACTTGGGTGTTTTCTTTTCCCTTCACTGGTGTGATTTTTGAATGCTAGTGCTTCCTGGATTAAACCCAGCACATTTAAAGGGCTACTAGCAAGCCAGAAATGGGATACATGTGCACTTAAAAGTGCTTTGATTTCAACCCAGTGCTCAAGGGCGTGTACACACATGAACACACACAGATTAAACCAACCGGACTCTGAAACATAAAGCTGAAGCCCTGACCACTTACAGCCATTAGGAATCCCAGGGCCCTTTGTGAAAGAGTATTGATGGTCATTAGCCTACTGGCCCGACTGGAGTATTCAGTGCAGGTAATTAGATATTGTCTCATTACCATGTAGTTTCAGGTGAAGTTATTTTTCTCCTTTGTTTTTAAAGTTAAGTGATTCTTGAAACACTTTTAAAACATTCATGGATTCCCCTCC
>NW_010421082.1:0-202 GCF_000710305.1 Buceros rhinoceros silvestris
TCCCCGGCCTCGGGAGTCTCCTCCCCAGCCGGGGCAGCGCGGCGGAAACCAGGCCGGGGCGCCGATTTTATTTTTTTAATGTTAATGATTTTTCCAATGACTTGCACAAGCGTGAGAGTTAGTCTGTTGTAGTGATGAGGACAGCGGTGCGAACTAGTCCGCAGTGTCTTTCCTGGAAGTGAGGCTGGTTTCTGAAGTGCCT
>NW_010421083.1:0-226 GCF_000710305.1 Buceros rhinoceros silvestris
GGTACGGCAGGGGTCAGGGGGCCGGGTCCCCGGCACTGGGTGACACGGCACTGGTGCTGGCCTGGCCCCGTGACACCCCTGCTCTGCACCACCAGCCTGGCTGTGCCCTGAGAATGCTGCCTGTGCGCCAGACGGCCCTGGCCTCACCCAGTGCCTCTGCGACAGCCCCTTCCACGGCTACAAGTGCCTGCGTGAGGTCAGCACCTGCAGGACGGGACGTCTCCGA
>NW_010421083.1:532-869 GCF_000710305.1 Buceros rhinoceros silvestris
GACCCCATGAGCGGGGAGGGTCTCTGCGCCAACGCCTCTACTGGGCAGCGGCAGGGATGGGGTGCTCTGGGTGCTGGGGGGCTCCGTGCCCTGGAGTCCGGCTCGCCATGTGCGGGCTGGGGGTGAATAAAACTCACTGCATCCTGTCCGTGTGTCTGTCCGACTCCCTCCCGGAGAAGGCTGGAGGCGGGCGGGACCCGGCAGGGCTCTGTGGAGTCCGGTCCGCGGGTTTCGGGGCGCCGCCTTCCCCCACCCACCCCGCGGGGGAAGAGCTCCCACTGCTCCGTGGAGCGCCTGTGCCGGGGGCTGCAGCGACGAACGGCAGCGGGGGCTGAGC
>NW_010421084.1:0-1545 GCF_000710305.1 Buceros rhinoceros silvestris
TGGAACAACTGGAGTCCGGTTCCTCTCGTCCCATCACATACTGATCATCACTAACAAAATCCCCTCTCAGCCATCTCTCCTCCAGGCCGAACAGCCCTAGGGCTCTCAGCCTTTCCTTGTCCCAGTCCCCTCCTCATCGTGGTCTCCCCTGGACTCTCCAGTAGGTTTTCTCCGTGCCACCCCCCAGGTCAATACAGAGCGTGTGCAAGTGGAATCCCGCGGCATGAACCATGTGGAGGGCGGCTGGCCCAGAGACGTCAACCCGCGGGAGGTGGAACAGACGGCCCGCTTCAGGAAGAAAGTGGAGAAAGATGAAAACTACATCAACACCATCGTCCACCTCGGCACCGTAAGGCCCTGCCCATCCCCCCTCCCGGTCCCCTTTCCTCAGCAGCTCCCCAGAGCCACAGCCGCAGCTGGTGCTTTCCTTGCAGCTGATGGAGCACTGCGTCAAGCAGAACAACGCCATCGACATCTACGAGGAGTACTTCAGAGAGGAGGAGGCAGCAGAGGTGGAAGACGAGACTCCTTCCGCAAAAGCCATCAACATCATCAGGTAGCACAACCCGCTGGGCTCACCACTCCGCGGCGGGTCACCGCGTCCTAAACTGCCTTTGGTGGGAAATACGGTGATTTAGGGTAGTGCTGGGGCAGTTCATGGAGGGAGAGACCTGCAGCAGCCCCTGCTCCACAGCTCCGTCTGTTCCTCCCCACCCTGCCCTCCACCCTGCCCAGGCACTTCAGAGACAGGGACCACAGCCCGAGGACAGACACGGCTCTGAGCATCTTCTTACAGCGCTTCAGACAGGATTTGTATTTTCTTTTGGTGCCTCAAAAACCAAAGGTCAGGGGCTGTGAGGTCACTGCTAGAGGTCAGATCCAGTAACGTAATTCGATTCTTAGAAATGTGTAACTGGAAAGACTTTATTAAACCACCAACTCTTCTCCCCCAACCCCACCCCCAAGAGATTCGTTTCCTGCACTCAATGCTCAGGGGCTGCAGCTTGGTTTAATCACGATTCCCACAGTTTCCGTTGGGAAATGACCATCCCAGGGCGTGACAGAGCTGTCAGCGAGCTAACGTCTGATTTAACACCTGAACCGATGTCCTGTTATCCCAAAGGGATCCTAATGCAACCAAGAGGTCAGCCACGCACCTCTCCTGGCACCCTGACACCTGCAGGAAGCTGGCAGTGGCTTACTGCAGCCTGGAGTTCCAGCGAAGCCCCAAAGACATGAGCTTCGACTCGTACATCTGGGACCTGGGTAAGGGGAAGCGAAAACCTCCCCCATCGGTAATGCTGCCGCTGTGGAAGCACTTTGTGCCTTCCAAGAGCGTAATGAAGCCCCACAGCACTCCAGAGGGGGCCGAGAGGGGGTTGGTTTCCTCTCTGCCCGCAGATCAATGCGGAGGAGGGGAGGAATGGGGCCTGAAAGCTCTTCAACAGGTGGAACGTCAGCACTAAAAGGCTGCTGCATGACTTCCCGAGCTGCCGCGGTGTGACCGCGGCAGGCAGCAGAGCCGCGCGCCCCTCCTGGTGCCCC
>NW_010421084.1:1647-2366 GCF_000710305.1 Buceros rhinoceros silvestris
AGTCCTCCCGGGCCTGCCGGGGTGTCCCCGCGGCAGGCAGCAGAGCCGCGCTCCCCTCCTGCGGCTCTTGCCTTTGTGTGGCTCGCTTGGGCTTGGCTACGAAAGAGGCAGCACGAGCCCAGGCTGAGAATGGCCCTGTTCTGCCAAAGGCTCTCAGACCTCTTGTGTTTTGGAGTGAAAAAACACCTCCTAGGGGCTCGGCCACCCCCTCCAGCATGGCCGGGGCAGCGCTGGGCTGGCAGGGAGCGGGCAGGGGGAGCGGGTGTGGAACGGGGAGGCAGCTTTTGACTGCTCCTTACTCATCCCTCCTGGCAGAAAACACCAACAAGCCGGAGCTCGTCCTCAAGCCGTCATCCCCCCTCGTGACCCTGGAATACAACCCCAAGGACTCGTACGTCCTGGTGGGAGGATGCTACAACGGGCAGATGGGTGAGAGTGTGAGGCCGTGCTAACGAGGTCTCGTTTTAGCTTGGCCAGAGCCTGGTTCCAGCACCCCACACACACAACGGACGTCGTGTCATTAGCGCTGCGCTAGGAATATCCCTGGCAGGGCCCAAGGCCCCAGGGCTTTGCGTGGGGACAACAGGCACGTGCTCACCCGAGCGGGTCCCCAGGGAGGGGGGGTCACCATCTCTGGGAGCCCCTCACAGCCTCGGGGCAAGGAGGCAGCTGCAGCTGCTCCTCAGACCCTGGGTTCAGTTTTGTCCCCTCACTCCCGG
>NW_010421085.1:0-1070 GCF_000710305.1 Buceros rhinoceros silvestris
CTCCACTACCAAACAGCTGAAGCCACAGATCATAACTGCGCCGTGGCTGCACCTATAAATTACCTCCCGCTGCCGCGTGCTGGTGCAGAGACGCAACACGGGCCACAGACGCGCTGCGTGTTCCCTGGAGCGGGGCTTTGTTCCCAGGCCTCCGTCTGCGCTCCAGAGAAGGGCAGTGGAGGATTTTAACGTTGATGGGTGTGGAGGGCTAAAGGACAACTACCTTTCCAAGGGTAAAGCGCTGGTCCTCCTCTTCTGTCCAACTCTTTGACGAAGCTTTTGCTCACATCGTCTAAGGCCTGAAAGTGAGATGGCTTATTACTAAAAGCTCTGGAAGAACACATCTTAGGGGCACACCAGGTACACATCTAAGTTTTCTCCCTTTTCTTTGGATCTCTGCTGTCATCCCCTGGTCCTTTCCTACCATAAAACTCTCTGCCACAACAAGCCTCCCTTCTCCCCGCAGCGATTCCTGCCTCTCAGTGTCCCTTAGTAAATGTCCCTCCCTGCAGATTCCATCTCTCTCACACTATCATGTTTCTTCTGGCAGGAGACGGGCTCTGCCCGGGCCCTGGACGCCCACAGGGGTCACCACAGGTGGGTGTCTGTGCTGTCACTAGGGCGCTGCGGTTGCACACCCCCAGCCCACGGCCGGCTCAGCGAAGGCTGGCCACCGGCGCAGGCAGGCTGCTTTGCCGTGGGCCACTGGCCGCGCCCTGAGGGTGGTTTTCTCTGGGACAGTGTGGAGAGGCCAGAAACGCGGTCGCGTGTAAAACCTCTGCCCCAGGGAGGTCAAAGGAGAATCCTCCCTCGACTTGAGCATCTCTAGAGCTGCAGCCTGTGGTGTGATGCACTGGTTCATAACCCGGGGTTGACTTTTCTGAGCCAGGAGGCTTCATGACCTTTAAGGCATAAACTGCTTCGAGGCTGCGTTTCCCCCTCTCGATGCAGCAGCTGCGTGGGGAGGTTTTCTTGGGTCCCAGGACACCAGGCAGCACTCACAGCAAACTCCCCACTGCCACCCCCAGGTCCGCCGCGCTCTGCGGCAGCCCCTTCCCTTAAGGATGGCC
>NW_010421085.1:1252-1539 GCF_000710305.1 Buceros rhinoceros silvestris
TGAGCTTTGCCTTCTCAAGGGCTTTCTCAAAGTTCCTGATCGCAGACCAGTAATCCTTTAGTTTTACTGTAACAGACAAAAGCAAGCACCTATTTTAACCCGAGATCAACAGAACACCACCAGTTAGTCTAGCAAGTCCCCGATGAGAGGCCTTGCTCTGAGCAGCAACGCTGGCTGTTAACACAGGGTTGTTCGCCCTGATGCTGGTTGGACCGGCCGTCTCTAACGCCTTTACCTTGTGCCTCTGCCACTAGGACGGTGGCGTGGGGCTGCCCCTCCGGGTCTCC
>NW_010421085.1:1711-2005 GCF_000710305.1 Buceros rhinoceros silvestris
CTGCAGGGACTTCTGACCATAGCTCTGGGCTGCTTCGGCTTTATTCAGCTCGAGGTAAGAGCGGCCGATTTCATGGAAGAGCCAGGTCTTCTCCAGGCTGGATTTCGCCATTGGAATCTTCTCCTCCCAGCTTCAAGCAGAGCAAGACACAGACTGGATCTCATGGGATGCAGTGATGGGTTCAACCACTGCTACAAACCAACGGGCCCAGGTACTGCTGGAACGAACCGTTTCCCCGCCCCCCCTTGCTAGCACTATGGATAAACAAAGGGGAAAGAGGGGTCTGCGTGGCTC
>NW_010421085.1:2156-7665 GCF_000710305.1 Buceros rhinoceros silvestris
TTTTCTGGTTCCGGTGTTACTTACGTGTCTACATCTTCCTGGAATCTGCCCATGATGGTGTACACTCTGCCGATGCTATCGAGGGCTCTGGAGACGGCCTCTGGCTGATTGCTGCAGCAGAAAGAAAAAGGAATTGTCGTAGCTGACATAGCCGGGGAGTGGAGAGCACAAGAGAGGCAGAAACATCTTAAACTGGTGTGAATTTTAACAAGTGCTCTGTGCAAATGATGAACAACAAGTCAGCTACAGTTTAAAAGCCTCGTGCAAAACAAAAAAAAAAGCTTGGCAAAAACAAACCCCAAATACCTTCAGTTCAAGCTACTCTTCAGCGTCACCAGAGACCGTGATGCTCGGGCAGAGCCTGAGTGCATTCCCCTGTTAAATCTCCAGGTGGGAATCACACCACCACCCGATGCGACACCACCTCAACGGAGGCCCTTCCCTTTGTTACCGAAAATTCGGAAGAAAAACTTCTTAACCCCAGTGTAACATTAAGAAGCAGCATTTTCTTATCAGCGCTGGGTGCAAGGGGTATATCTATCTTCCCCAAATCTCGCACACCGTGTGCTGCCCCAGCCAAAGCTTATACCACCCGATTACATGCATATTCATTATTCTCCCCAAAATAATCATACATATTCAAAAAATAATTAATAATTTTGCATAGCTATTACGCATGCGGCTTGACTATCAGTTTCCCAAACAGCTCAGCTCGCACTTTCTCTTCTGTTTCGTCTTCTTCTGTACCGTAGACTTGTAGTTTAGATTTTTCTCATTCCTTTCCCAGACAGCCAAGGTTTTCATATCGCTATTGTCCAGACCAGTATTTACAGGGTAACAGAACAACTTCTCCCCACCCAGCTGAGCCTCAGCACTCACTGCTGCCTGGCAGACGCCAGAGCCATGCGATGGCTCTGCAGAGCTGCCTCCGCCTGGCCCATCTCTAGCTGCGCGTGGCCGATGCAGCTGTGCAGGTTTCCGATCAGTTCAGTCTTGCTGGGAACTTCATCATCCGGCCACCCTTGGATTGTTTTCAGCAGGCGCTCGGCTTTCTTGCAGCTTTCTTCAGGGTTCTCACCAGCCAGCACTGGAGACAGAGAGCAAAGTTCAGTGCCGGTGGAGGGGGGCGAGACCAAGCACGGTTGTGTGAGCCCCAGACGGGGCTTGGGAAAGGCTGGAGTCCCAACTCTTCATGCCTCTCCTCCGCTCCTCCCGCCAGCCTCCAAGAAATCTGCCCTGGTAGATGGTGCTTCTGACCCTCCTCCTGGCACTACTGGCAATCCCTGTCCTCGCAGCCAGGGCAGGTGACTCTGGTCTACGGGAATCAGACTGCGCGACGTTTCTGACCCTGCTTTCTCCGAGCTGTTGTGACGTAAAAGAACTGAATTGCAGAAACAACTCCATTATTTTCCTTGGGTTTTAAGTAGGTACCACAGGAAGGGAAAAAGAGACCAGAAGTGGCTGAGTTACTCCTTCCTCCCAGACCACTGTTTTCCAGCTTCTTCCTCCCTCCGCAGTGGTGTTTCTGGACTGCAGACGTGGTGAATGCCTGCTTCTGGTGCTCTGGGCTGTAATCACTACAGCAAATAATTGCTTTTCTTACCGCTTCCAGCCAGGACACCTACACGTATCAATGTCCTCCAGACTCTGCTCAATGTATCTGCCAACCTCTGCGGGTTTCCGTTTCTTGTCCCGGACCCACTGCTGCTGCTTGAGCCTGCGCTCCCTCACACGGGCGTAAATCGGCTTCTGCTGCTGCCAGAATTCACTGCGCGTCTCCAGGTAGGAAATGCCGCTCAAAACCAGGTCAGCTACTTTGATCCCCTGCTTTGTGCTGCTCTCCATCAGATCTGGAAAAAAGACAGTGGGACCCAGGGGAGTGTCAGTGTCCAGGATGGAGGAAGCTGCTGTGGGTTAGGCTGCGGGCTGGCAGTGCAAAGAGCTTTGCCGTGCCTGGACAGCCCGCAGGGACAACCGGTGCTGACACCATAAAACCCATGAGCAGGCTGAATTCTTAAGTACTTCTCTGTCACTGGGTGAAAAGTTCCCAGAAGAATGACTAAAGGGGAATCACCTTTCTGCCCAGTTCGAAAAGAAGATCCTTCTGCCAGTCCTGCCTCCTGAGCTTAGCAGAAGGTAGAGCACCACCACGGAGGAGCTGCGTCCCTTGAACAACACTCTGCACTCCGTGCACGTGTTAGTGGAATTTCTTGTTAGGACAGAAGTGAAGTAACTTGTAATGATTTGATTGCCTCAGCCCGTATTGCTCTGAGCAGATTTACTGTTCCTTACTAAAACCTGACAGTGAGTAGGGAAGGAAATAGGCTCATAGTTAGGAATTTTGGATGTGGCTCCAAAACCACCTGTACTGTCCAGTCACTTCCCTCTCTCGACCACCACAAGCACTGTGGGAGCTCTGATACAGCTGAGGAAGAGGAGTCACAAGGATATCAAAGAAGAAGAAAAAACAGACCCTGCTTGAAAGGAACATTTAGTTAAATACAACGGAGAAAGACCTTCATCCTTGAGCAATGTTTCCAGGTAGGTCTTGTGAGTGTAGAGCTCGCCAAGAAGCTGCTGCTCTGTTTTTGGATTCCTCACAGGCTTCTGTTTCCTGGCCCATTTTTGATCCTTAGTCAGTCTGATTTGGAGTTTCTGATTCGCTTTCTTGCTCTGCAATGAGAAGATTTAAAGGAGGTTGGGGAAGGTCGCTGGCAACACCAGAATTGGCTGAATTCTGTTTAAGCTCCATATCAGCCAACTTACTGTTTGAATAAAAGCAAAAAGTCAGTGTCTCACCAAGTGCTTCGGTCACAAGCAACTGACACTGCACCCAGTTGTGTTCCCTCCCTTCTGAGGAGAGGAGGGGGCTCTGCGGCAAGAGCAAAGATTAGTCCTGCCCGCTGGCTGTACTGGTCTGGAGGGTCTCCTGGGCAGTGCTGGGGGGACATTAAGGCTGGGGGAAAGGCAGCTCTGGCTGTCCACAGTCAGAGGCTGTAACAGCCGGTGCTTCTGAAACGTCAGGGGGGTAATGCTGAAGTTCCATGTTCAAAACCCCAACAGTTTCTGTGCTAATCTTTAGGTTTCTTTGTAGAAATGATTTTTCCCACTGGTGATTCCAGCCAAAGGAAGCACCGAGCATTCACTGCTCTGGCGTCAGCGGGAAATGGGACCTGGTGTCCCAGGGAGCAAGGCACCGCTTCAGTGGACCACCCCAACGTTGGGCAATCGAGAGAGTGTCCAGTGTCAAAAATGTGAACCTTAAACACCAGCTAAAACCAAAGTAAATATTGTAGATAAACATACCCTGGCTTGACCTCGGTGCTGCCACCATTTGCCTTCGCTAGGCGATCAGTGACACCCAACGGGAACAGGCTGGTAGAGACAGTCTGGGCTTCGTTCCTCTGTGGTGGCTCTTCCCTGCCCCTCCACCTTCTTTAAATTTTATGTAGCTTGAGCCAGAGCTACACGACAAATACTCCCTGAGGGACCAGCCTCCTCCCATGCTCCACTAGCCCTGAGCACATCCCCCCTGCTGCAGAACCTACTGATCCCGAGTACCCATCCAGGAGGTGTTGCCATCATCAGAACTCTTGTCAGCCTCTAAAGCAGGAGCTCCCCCCAGCGTACCTCTGCCTGCCTGCTGGTGAAGCACAGCTCCCCCGTGTTCCGCAGCTTAACCGAGGACGGACCTGCAGATAACACGGAAAATGCCCGTTAGTGCTCAGGAACAGCAGCGCAGAGGCTTTAGAAAGGAAAACAACCATAAATGTCCCAAGCCCATCATGCCCTGTTTGAAACAAAGCTTTCTGCTCATTCTTTGACAGGAACACGCAGGCATTGGTACGTGGTGTGAGCAGAGAACACAGCTCGCAGGCGCTGCTCCTGTTGGCTGTTAATTCCCGTTTTCACATGGCTCCAGGGGCTCCCAGCACAGCGCGCTGGAGGGGGACTGAAATTCTGAAGCCCAACTGGGGGAGAAGATCTCCGGGGTCAGGCCCTGTGTGTGCAGGTGAGGAGCAGGTTGTGTCCCGGCTTGGCCTGGGGACGTGGGGATCCACCTGAGCAGCCTCCGACCAGCTGGGCAGGTCCGGCAAAGCCCTGCCAGCGAGGCACCGGGTGCTCTGCACAGGGTCGGAACGGGCAGCCCCAGCTGAGGTGTGTCCGTGTGCCCGAGGCAGGTGTATGTCCCTGCTCATCAGCCTCTGAGAGCATTGAGAAAAAACACAGGGGGAAGGGACCAGCTTTCAGTTTGCTTTGAACACCACCAGGTCCTTGGCCTTTCCTCCTCCTGCAGGGCTCCGCTCTCCCATCCACGCCAGGGATGATGAAAGCAGTGCTCCAGAGCAAGAGTCAACAGTTTCACTGCTCTTGTGCAACGTGAACTGGAGGGAAATCGGGCGCTGGGGAAGGCTGGGCTCAGGTAGTGAAGCAAATGTCATTGCAAATGAGGATAAGGATCTCAGAACGGGTTCTGCAGTCAGCAGGGCTGTCAGTGGGTGAGCTGCTGTGTTCCCTAGAACATTTTCAGGGTGACTTTGGGAATTGAAGTTAGAGTCATGGTTTCCTTACTTAGCTGAAGCGATTAGACACCATACATGAAGAGGCATTCAGCCAAAAAAGGACAAAAAGAGGTACAGGCTGAGCTCTTTTTAGTGCTTCCCAGTTTCACCCACAAGTGGCCACTGAGCTGTGACTGCAGGGGCCGTCAAGAGGCACATCTTACTTCCAACGCAGTTGACAATTGCCTCCTGGGACTTCTCGATTCCCAGCCTGAACTTCTCTAGGTCTGGGCGCAGTCTGCAGCCTCGATGATAGAACACTAAGGCAAACTCAAAATCTCCCATGGTGTAGAGTGTCTCAGCTTTTTGGTAAAGGCCCTAAAATGACATTTGGGGAAAAAAAAAAAAAAAAGAGAAAAAAGTCTTCAGGGCTCTCAATAAAATCCCCACCAGGCAGCAGCGAGAGCCCTGTGCCAGTGCAACCTGCGGACATCAAACCCCTCCTGGAGCTCTTTCTCCATCACTGACTAAACTCCTCCGCTTCTCTGGACGCAATAAAACCATCAAGGATGTGTTCAAGGCCGGCTCTTTCTACCCAGCACCATCCCCCAGCCCCTTCCCAGTTTCACAGGTAAAGCACCAGCCCTTGGCCACCCTGGACTGTCACCGTTTCATGCCATTTACCTCGGAGAATGTTTTGTCATCTTGAAGAGAAGCTTCAGCGTCTTTCAGGGCATTTTCTGTGTCCCCAAGTTTCAGGTAACACTTTGAGCGGGCAGCTAGGCCGTGTTTGTCTCCAGTTCTCAGCTTCAGTGCCTGGAACGGAGCAGTGGCGGGTCGGCCCCAGTGCTGGCTCAGCAGCACACGCTTCCCAGCGCCTGTCCTGGTGCCACCCGCTCCATCCCAGCACGGGTCTTGGTGGTGGATGAGGATAGAGACACAACAGTTTTACTGAGAAAAGTATTCTCTGGATGTTCATGCGTTCCCTCTGCTCGGCTGCCCCGTGG
>NW_010421086.1:0-2823 GCF_000710305.1 Buceros rhinoceros silvestris
AGCGTTGCCGGGGGTTGGTGTGACCCCAGGGTAGGACCCGACACTTGGCTATCCTGTATTGCTTTCCAGCAGGTCAGCAAGGCAGACTTGATAGAGACTGACCTTGTGCTTGAATCTCCTCAGGTGTGACTGTTATTTTGTGAGGATTCTAATCTAATATTGAGAGAGAAGATGGGAAGAAAACTTCTTCAGCCTGCAGAAGAGGGTTGGGAGATCTTATAGTAGTTGCCCAGTGCACAAGGAGGTTACTGAGAACATGGATCCAGGCTTATTATTGAGGTGTGTGGCAGGAGGAAAGGAACTCACACTGAAACACAGCAGGTTCTGTCTTGATATAAGGGGATATATAAGGGGAATTTTTAACCCATGCAGCGCTGGGATGGGGCCCGGGGAAGCTAGGAATGTGCTTCTTTGGAGTCTTTCAGGCCTTGCTGGCCAAAGCCCTAAGCAACCTGGTCAAAATTCAGTGCTGGCCATGGTTTGAGTAGGAGATAGGCTCAGGGCCTCGAAGTCAACCTCCTACTCTCTAAGGCTCTCTCTCTTGAGGACTCTGGCACCCTAAATAATTTTCAGTGTGTCCTCTTGACTTGCATCTTCTCTACATAGCTGAGTTGCAGAGATAACCGGAGCTGCATCACAGTGATTCCAACGCATTTGACACTACTTCTGCTCCATCAGTTTTACTATTCAGCATATTTTTGGTTTGGGGTTTCTAGGACTTGGTGTCCAGGAGCGCGAACAGATGGAATTGTGAAAGAATGTCGGTCTTGATGTGGTCATCACGTGTACTCCCGTGCTTCCTTTTTAGTTGACATGAAAACATCAGGTCTCCTGATACTCATCCGTAAGCTGCCACTGGTTATTGCCTGTGAGCGCAGCCAGTTCAGGACCCCTCCTAGTCCTGATGTGATCCTCGAGGTGTATTTTTGTTGCCATCGAGGGACTGTGGGAGAAGTGTGTGGTCTTGGCTTTGTGTTTTCTTTGTAGGTAAAACAGATGCATCCTTCTGAATGGAAGTGTCTTGCCTCCAGCTGGGTTTTCAGGCCAAACAATATACCACGTTTCAGAAGCTCGCACAGGTTCATTCTTGTGACAGTGGTGCCTGGGGGGTGGTGTCTGTCTTAAACAGGATTTTCGCTAAATACTAGTTGACTTAACTTTCTCGCTGTTGACAAGTTCTAGCTGATGGGTCCTGTCAGACTCCCTTCAGGATAAACTTTAGGGATGTTTCTGTCTTATGCTTCTTTTCACCTGGTAAGGTGACCTTTACTAATAAATATTAAACTAATTCCTGCAGCCATGACCGCTTTAAAGTCCCTATTCTTGGGCAGGTGGTAACCCAGTTCTCTCCAGGAGCTTTCAAAAATGTTCCTGAATATTCCACTACAGAAGAAGCTCCTGCCTGTGAAAGGCATGGGTGTTCCACCTCTGTACGATCGGTATTTTGGGTTACTAGCTGCTTTTGAACACTGCGTATGAGACATCCCTATCTCGAATTTTCCTTAGACAGGAATCTGCTGATGAGGCGCTGTGTTGAGCACATCCTCACGTAGGATGCTCGCTTGTCTTTGGCAGGTTGGTTTTGTTCCATCTAAAGAACAGGGCTAGCAGTAATTTTATGGTGGTTTATTTTGTTCGGAGCAACTCGCATTAGGAAGTATTGGCACATTCCAGAAAAAAACGAAAAAGCCAGCGAAGCAACATCTGCAGTGCAGGAAGAAGGGGCTGACCCCAAAACCCGCCTGCTTGGACTGTTGTGCACTGAAATAGGGGAATCTCCCGGCAGTCACTGCTGTAGCTGTTCCAGCTCAGTGATGGGGGAGTGCTCTCCTGGCCCCTGGGGTCTTGCTCTCTGCTTTCGAGGATCTCATCTTCTCCATTTTGCTGTTCTCTGACCTGTCCTTACTGATCTTTTTAAAGCGTCCACACGTAGGAGCAGTAGTGTTGCTTCCATGCAGTGGTTTTACACAGAGTTATTTTCCTTCTGGGTTCACAGAGGGGGTTGATGGGGATTATTTAACCCGTTTCCATGTGAAGACCAGACCCCAGTAACTTCTTCTGCAGCTGTGAGTACTTGGTTAGTGACCAAGAGTTGGTGCTCACTTTCCTCTTTGTGTTGCGAGTGCTGGAAGAACAGATGTTTCAAGGAGTTGTCCTGTCTTTTCTGTCACATCCGGTGCTGGCCTTCACTGCTGCTTTTGGCTGCAGTTTTCAGAGTAGCGAGGAAGCCACTTCAGTTGCTTGGTTTTACTTGCCCACAGCTATTTGTGTGCTTTGTAATTTAAATGAGCTCCGATGTGTTGCTAAGCCAAACACAGATAAAATCCAGAACCGAACAATCCGGAAGGGATGGGGTTGTGTTCAGTATATATGTTTATTATAAAATTTAATTCTACCTACCTACTGCTTTTGATACTAATTCTTAAATTTCATTAATAAAACTTCCCTGTTACTGTTTGCTTGTCAGTCGTCCAGGTGTGGGGAGAAGTGAATCCTAAAGCGCAGTCTAAACCTTGCTGGACATCAGCGTACATGAACTGCGTATCGATTGTCTTGCAGATACCTGGCTTATCGCAACTTCATGATTGACACCTATCGCTTAAACCCTCAAGAGTACTTGACCAGCACCGCCTGCAGAAGGAACCTCACCGGGGATGTGTGCGCCGTCATGAGGTAAAAGCAGTGGGTCTTCAGCCACTGCCTTCGCCTCAACAAACAAATAGGAGCTGTTAGAGGCGAAAGGGCTGCAGGAGGCGTGAGCTGTGGCCATTGTGCTGTCGGGTAGCAGACAGCTCCCCCACTGCTATGGTAAACAGCATGTTG
>NW_010421086.1:2915-3315 GCF_000710305.1 Buceros rhinoceros silvestris
AGACATCTCCCCCACTGCTATGGTAACCAGACTGTTGCATGCTACGCTTTATTTACCATATTTGATCTGCTTGCTGAACTGTGCCCACCGAGTTTAGATCTTAACTTGGGACTACTTAGATTCTGCTGTTAAGTAAGTATGTGGAGTCTTTCAGAAATTCCAGCTTTGCAACTCAGTTTTGCGGTTTTACTTTTCCGGGCTGTGAGGCGCAGCAGAGACCTGGAAACTCGGAACTTGTCAAATGTCGATTCGGTGAAGAACGGCTACAGACAGACAGGGAAGCAAGTCAGTGGTGGTTGCCCTCACAATCTGTATGTCATCTGCAAACAGTTCCAGGCATGCACCCTGCCCTTTGATTTGCCCTTGTCCTTAATTAGGGACAAATTAAATAAATTCCTGC
>NW_010421086.1:3417-6039 GCF_000710305.1 Buceros rhinoceros silvestris
TTCCTGCTGTCTATAACCAAAAATGTTTGCTGTTTTGCAACAAGCTGAAGTACAGTCAAGACCGCACGAAGCTCGTGCTCTGTGATCTGTATCACTGTTCGTGATTCGTGAAGGGTTGTGGAAGATTCTGCATCTGTGTTAGATCCAGAAACATAGTCTTCCTGCTTTGCCGTCTCCTTTCTGCAGCATCGAGCATAAGCAAGGCACTAGTTCTTCAGCTGTTAACCTGTCGTGTTGTTTCCCAGAGTCCATGCTTTTCTGGAGCAGTGGGGTCTCATTAACTACCAAGTGGATCCAGAAAGCCGTCCCATGGCGATGGGCCCTCCTCCAACCCCGCACTTCAACGTGCTGGCCGACACCCCCTCGGGGCTCATGCCTCTCCACATCCGCACTCCCCAGGTGAGCCCCACAGGGTGCACCAGCGGGTGCCCGCCTTCGCTTTAGTCACTGTCGTTTAACGTGGCAGTTAAACTTGTGCCCGATTTGATGAAATGTTCCCTTTTCTGGCCATCTGGGTTGAGAGTTTCGGGTAGTCTGAATCTCTGAAACTAACCTGCTAGTGCTGCGTGCAAGTGATGCTCTGCAGAGTCACCTCTGACACTTCTGTTCAGTCTGTGTTCTGAAAACTTTGAATAGCCCTGAATTCCTGCCCCTCTCACCTTCCTCTTGTAACGGTTGTTCACAGGTTCCTGCTGCTCAGCAGATGTTGAGTTTTCCGGAGAAGAACAAAGAGAAACCTACTGATCTGCAGAACTTTGGCCTTCGCACCGACATCTACTCAAAGAAGACCTTGGCAAAGGCAAGTGTGTTGGGATTTCTTTCCCCTGCGTCTTCTGTTAAGATTCCTTCCTCAGGAGTCCCCCATGAGATGACACCGAGGCGACTTACGTTACTCTTAACATTCGTTTCAGATTTCTTCCTTCTCACCCAAGGCATTAAGATACATGGTTGTGTTGGAGATCTGATTTTGCGAAAGAAAACAGTTACCTGTCCCGAAGCTGTCAGTCCTGTCAGTGTTCAGACACTGAACTCTTGTTCTCTTAGTGCATATTTTACCCGAATGGTTCAGAATCAATAAACTGTCCAATAACTCAGTGCAGAGAGTGAGATCTTTCAGCAGGGCCTCTAACTGCCCTGTTTGCCACATCTGAGCAGGGGTTTGCAGACGGAGAACCAGGAAGTTGCTCGATGACAAAAGGTGTCACAGAACCATTGCAGGGGTGTTTTAGCACTGTGTGTCGTATTGGGTGGTTAAAGCTTTGAGCTGCCATTGCAGCGATGTTGGTAATTCCATAACCTCTTGCCTTTCTCCTGCTGCCTGATAGCTGTGTGTGTACCTGGTGGTGCCTGGAGGCATGGCAGCAATACCAGTTTACTGCTTCAGCACAGCATTTTTTTGTTTATAAAACCTGATTCCATGTCACATTTTGTGGAGGGACTTTTTCCACTTAATTTAGGCAGATATAAATATTCTCCAAATCCATAAATCTGCACTAGTTCTAGACTCTGGTTCTATTTACAAGCAAAGAACTTGAGCAGATTTGTTTGCAGACATTGACTTCCCGTTTTGGTTTATGTGTGGCAATTGCTTTTTTGGCTGTTCATGCCAGAGAGCTGATCAGCTGCTGGATGACTCACTTCGATTAATGTTCTCTTTGGGTTAATGATCTGCTGGAAATGCCTCTTGAGATAAGATGAATTTGCTTATCCTAAATACCCTTTTCCTTTTGCTGTGGTCTTGCAGAGAGACATCCAATCTCGATAATGTCCTTTCTTGGGCAAGCAACAAGCTGCTTTTGTCTTTGTTTGACATGCAGTGGATTAGGGTGTCTGTCATCACGAGAGGGAATGTTTTCACTGAGACGTTTGTCACTTGTAGAAAATCTCAGTAGTTAGCCATGAGGTGTAGACTTGGGAGCAGCAACCCTTGGAGCAAGTGATTGCTGAACATGTGGATTATCCTACTGTAATTGCTCTTTAGAAATTGCTCATCCAAGTTGTAAAGATTTTATTTTTTCTTTTACTGAATTACTGATGAGCTTCTAGCTGGATGAACATTTTCTAGACCAGCAGGCCCCTTTCGCAGTCCCGCCTGCCTGTCTTGGAAGCAGAGGTTTGATGGGGACTGAAGTTACGTTGACATAAACCCTATTCTATTAAGAAAGGTGCCCTTTAAGCTGAGGGAATCCCAGGGGTGCCTGAATCGAGTGATACGGTCTCCTCAAGGACCAGCAGCCTCCTTTGGCTGTACGGCAGCTGCCGAGGGGGTTGGATGTAGGTCTGTTGGTCACCACTGTCCTTTGGCGTGAACTGTAGAACACCTTGTGTAAACTGCTCTGTTCTTGGCTTCGTTTTAGTGGCCCAAGTCAAGCTGAGCAGAATGCCATGAGCACTCCTTTGGGCTTTTGTTAATTTAAGAAAATCCTCTGCTGTGTATGCAAGCACAGGTAGCTGCGAGCCAGGAGAGAAGGGTACCAAATCGCTTTGCTTTAGCTTGGAATCCAAGAGGAGCTGCAGGTTATCCTAGACGCGCTGGGAAGGTGGGATCTGTAACCCCCGGCTTCCCCAGAAGCTGCGGGAGTGTGCTCGCCCACGTGCTGTAGCTACACACATAAATCGTGT
>NW_010421086.1:6142-23170 GCF_000710305.1 Buceros rhinoceros silvestris
AACCGCGGTACGAGACAACCAGGGACTGCTTAGCTGCAGTGGGAAGAATGCGAGAGACTCGTGTTTGGGTGGGTTAAGTAACAGATTCTTCCCCTTTCCTTCATCATGTGCAAAGAAACCTGTGTTTCACTTGGTTTTCTCTGTCTTTTGTAGAGTAAAGGTGCAAGTGCTGGAAGAGAGTGGACAGAACAAGAGACGCTGCTGCTATTAGAAGTAAGTTCGTGGAGGCTGGGGGCTAAACCCAAAACATGCAGGATACTACGTGCTTTAAAAATCTACACAGGTGTTATTTTTACTGGTTAGTAACAGTTTACCTGCCACCGAGATGAATATTTGGAAATTCTGTTAAGTTTTGAGGTTCCTGGCTAAGCCGTAGGAAACCACTGATTTTTGAAGCTGCAATAGTTAAACAGATGAGCCTGTCCCCTGCCGCTACGAAGGCAAGCTTTGATTTGGTAGCTCTTCAATCCCATACATCCACTCGCTCCTTTTGCCACATAGCTGCCCTTGATGTGTTCTTTAAGCTTTTTCCAGAAGTCTACAAGAAATATATATGAGATGACTCAAATCACATTGGTACTGTAAAACGAGGTCAGAGAGCTGTGAGCACGCTAGAAGCCGCTCTTTGTCCCCGGGTTGCCTAATCTCATGCTCTTGAACATGAGGTAATTGTCAGGTCTCTCGGAGTTCTAGCCTAGAGTGAATACCCTCACTTGAGGTGCACTGCACAAGTGTGTTCTTGTCTTCCACGCTCCCATCAGGGCAACGTTGTTCTTCATCACGCTTTGTCAGGAGAAGACTGTCGGTGGCCTGAAATAATTAATGTGCTGCCACGTCCTGTAAGGAAATGATCATCTACCGAGCTGTCTTCTGTAGGAATGTTTTCTTGATGTAGGGGTCTGGTGGGTGATTTTTTCCTTTTCCATAATTCATGCTTCTGGTATAACAATTCCACTCTTGAGGGGAGTTTTGGTGTTTGTTTTCACTTGGGGAGCTTAAAGCAGACTGCAGTTGTGTGATGGTTCTGGCGCTTTTGTCTTTGCATGTGTCAGTAAACCCTTTGAGAAGTTATTTCCGAAGGAGCAGCATGGACAATGGATCTTGATGCGCTGAACAATACTCAGCTTCTGTGTGCGGCCGCTTTTCTGAGCGAGCCAAAGCGCCTGGTCAGCAGCGTAAGCTGATTCAGCCTTCACAGACAGGGAAGTGTCTTCTTCAAACAGCCAAAACGGTTCTTTATTTTTTTTATTTTTGGTTGATACCCATGGTTTAGCCAATGCTTTTCCATTGGCACGTGGAAAAATTTTGCATGTAGGGTGAAAAAAGCTAAGATGTCTTTCACAGCATTCTTGTATGGAGAAACAAGACTAATATCTCGATGTGCTGCCATCTTCCCTTACTGGTGTTATTATTGAAAATCAGTTGTTTGGTATGTTTGTATGTTATGGTCATACATAGCCTAATGAAATGATCCAGATGACATGGCGCCCTTTGTTTTAAAAAGGAAACCAAAAAACCCCTAAGTCTTGAGGTTACAATTTTATTTAATATGAGTTTAAATTAATAATGGTTTTGCTCTTCATTCTTCGTGGATTTAACCTATGAATAAATCAGTAAAGAGTACATCAGTTCAAGCCTAAGTAATTCAGCTCTAACAAGCCAGCTCAGTCCAATTAAATCCTCAGGGCAGCTTTGGGCAAATATATATGCAGTGAAGTTTCGAAGGATAGATCTTATCTAAAATAATTATTGTCCGTCTGCCTGTTGCCTGAATAAATTGGGGGAAGGAAATACCATTTCCCTCCCAGAATCGTCTTCCCTGCCACACTGCTGCTCCGTATCCCCACGGAGCACTATTCTTGCATAGTTAAGTGCATTTTCAGCTATTTATAGCAAGGACAACTACTGTGAGAGCTAGTTCGTCTGCAGAAGAATAACAAGCAGTGAAGGAGAATGAGCAAAAACCCTGCATGGCCATGGGAAGGAGAGCTGATCTCGTGTGCTGCTGTGATTAAAAATGGATGGACGCTGACACATAACTGCAGAGAGATGAAATTAGGGAAAGTGAAATGAAGGTTGAATGTTCAATAAACAGTTCCCCCTGCATATGACCTAGTGAACTCAGCAGTTTCTCATTCCTTCCCACACTCAGGCAAGATCAGACAGAGGTCAGGAGAGTGCATCAGGAGCAGTTGGGGACTGTCGAGTCCTGCGGTATGGACCAGGCTGTCTAGTGTCCTTTGTTCAGTCCCAAACCAAATTATTCTTTCCACTGAGCTTTCAAAACCTGTCATGTTGTCTAGCTGAAGGTCTTCAACAGTTCCTGTGGTGTTCTTTCCATCCAGCTACTCTCTGCTGCAGCACAGCGCCCCCCTGCTCTGGTGCTTGCCCAGCTAATCTTACACCCTGTGTTTTGCGGGCAGGTTCCCTCAAAAGACCCTGTTCTCTCCATCCAGTATATTTGAAGGCAGACTGGGGGGTTTTCCCTCCTCCCCACCCGATTTAAGCAGCGAGACCTGGCTGTGAGGGAGAGACTTAACTTCAGCAGGGTGAAGCTTAAATCACTTTCAGATCAGGGGGCTAAAAAGCTCCACCCACAGCAGGCAACTTGGTCTTTTTTCTCTAATCTGTTCTGTGCCTGTCGGATCTCCAACGCCTTCTGATTTAACTCATCTGTCCTTTAGTCACTCTACCTCCACAGCTTCAAAAATGCCACTTGGATGGCATTTTCCCCCAACGGACCCTCAACAGCCGTGACATGCCCATGGGTACCTGTCCAGGTAGACCGCTTGGTCTTTGAAGAAGTCTCATAGCTTCTCTTTTAGCTGCCAAACCACTGAACCACTTTTCCTGCAGAGCTGCTATGAAGAAAACTGTGTGTTCAGAAACTCCTGGATTTTATAACAAACATTGTTGTGCTGATCAAAAAGATGGATTTATGTATAGTCCTGCAGGCAAAGGTCTTCTGAATACACACCCTTCATATACATATAAAAACTTGGTTTGTGTACTTTCCCTTCCCAGGTAGGGGGACTCTTAACACAAGAGGCTGCTGCCTCAGTTTCTATCTTCTTGTCACGCCTAACTCTGCAGAAACATCCAGCAGATTAACTTTGCCTGTCCTCTTGGGGCATGTCGGCTATGCCCTCCTCATGATGGCTGACGGATACAGCATTTGCTCTGAGTTCCGTCTTCATGCTCTAAAGGGTTGTGCAAGTGGAAGGTTAAGTCAGCCTTGCGTGTTACCCCAAAGGTTGAGGTTTCTGGTAGTTCTCAGCCTTGTGGGAAAGATTTCCAGTATTGAGAAGCCGTTAGCTTCATTTGTTCTTAACGTTCACGCTCAAAAGGACATAGTGCTTAGTTGAGGAAACTCGGCTGTCATGAGCAGTTAAGGAGAAGGAGGATTTCTGGGTCTTCTGAATGATATTGTACCTGCAAATGAGTGCCTTAAAGTCCTCGGTCAGCCAGCGAGTCAGTCAGGATGTAGCACAGGGGTCCTCCAAGCAGTTTAATAATTCCGCTTCAAACCCCGTCCTTCCCCCTCCCCGGGTATGGCTGAAACGCCTGCCTGCTCGCCAGGACGCCGCGCAGAAGCTCATTACCTCTGTTTGTCGTAGAGTAGGTACAGCATGAGTTAAATCCAGCTCAACATCTCGGCTAGGTATGTTAAACTTCAAAATGAAGGTGGGATCCGCAGCTCACGTGGAAAGGGGTTCACCAAAACCCTCGCTCAGGCCTCTGGTGTTATTCTCTTCAGAAGAATTCTGTTATGCCCGTGAGTTGCAGATCCCATTTTCATTAAATTTAACACATTTTGCTTAGGTCTCAAAAGGCTTTTTGCTTTTTCTAGGTGACTGGGCCGTGAGTCATCTCAATAACGTGAAAGTTAACGGCTCAGGATGCTTCAACACTTTCTGCTATCCAGATGCTTAAGTAACTAAAACAGTTTTCTGGGGAAAAAACCACTAAACCACTAGTTAAGGCATAATGCTCTGTTAGGCTCCCGCTTTGGGGTTTTATGGTACTAATTCATCACGTTTTCAAAAACCCAGTAGCTCCTTTTTATTACATTGTTTTGTTAAGACTTAAGTAACTAAGAGCGGCTGAAATTCTGAATTATGAAATCTTTGGTTTGATCTGCAAGTTCTTCCTTTATCAGGTGGCTTATCAACAACAAATCACTAACAAATAAGGATTTGTTAACCTGAATGTGTAGCAGAAATCAGACTGGTTAACTGGAGAACTGACCTCTCCTGGCTTCAGCATACAGAATGTGTTTTCCTCTTTCCCCTGGTATATTGGTGTGATGCTCTTTCATTTTCACAACATCTGCTGGATCTAATTCTGGACTTCCCCATCACAGCTAACGTATACGTGTGAAGTAACTCCCGTTCCTGCCCCAGAGAGCTTAGTGAAGTGAGACGTGAATGGGTAGAGAACACACGAGTGCCCTCAGGGAGAGTTGTTACGGAAATTAAAAGAATTGGTGAGACTTGGTAGGACAAACAAACTTACTTCTCCGAAAAGCTTTTCATGTGGAAGCAAAATGGGGTAACACGAAGTACACAAGTATTAGTAAATCCCAAATCTTCTGGCAATTCTTTTTAATGCAATAGCAGCGTAAAACCTGTGCGATGATCCCTGCAGCTTAAATTTAGCTGACGTCCCCGTGAGATGTTCGTATCTCCTATGCAGGATAATTTTACTACCAGAAAAAATACGATTTTTAAATAGTTGTCTCTGATCACCATCAAAATAAACTAGTATTGAGAATCTTTTTGCATGAAGTAGGGTTTTTCCCCCCCAGAGTAGCCAATGCGTAGACAATCGGTTTTGTCTCTTGCAGGCTCTGGAGATGTACAAGGATGACTGGAACAAAGTCTCGGAGCACGTTGGGAGCCGTACCCAAGACGAGTGTATTCTCCACTTCCTGCGGCTGCCCATCGAGGACCCCTACTTGGAGAACTCGGACGCGTCGCTGGGCCCGCTGGCTTACCAGCCGGTGCCGTTCAGCCAGTCCGGCAACCCGGTGATGAGCACTGTCGCTTTTCTGGCATCGGTGGTGGATCCCCGCGTGGCATCTGCCGCTGCAAAGGCTGCCTTAGGTACGCGTTTGCAACAGCCGTTTCGTTCGCCTTGTCTCTTAGTCTGCTCTTCAAATCGGCTGTTTCCAGAGTTGCTTAAGGATGAGTAATAAGTTGTAAAAATCAATTTACATGTGTATAGAAAGCAGGTCCCTGATGGCCAGTTTTGTGTTTGTTTTTACTGAAACCGCCAGTTTAGAGGCAAGTTAGAGCAGCTCTCACAGGCCTCTGGATGTCTGAAGGTGGCTTGTGTTCCCCTCTTGTGCTCAGTGACTGACAGCGTTTGCGAGCACCACCCAGGAGCGGTGTGTCACTGGGACCACTGTCGTTAGTTTAGCTGTGGGTAGTGTGTGGTTTTCCTGTTTTGCTTGTGTGGAATTGTCTGCCACAGTTAATGTGTCCTCTAAGAAACATGATGAAATAGTTTGTTTCACTTTTCTCCTTATTTTTCCATGTAAAAGGCAATTTTATGTAATTGGGAAGAGACTCTTCCCTACCACATTAGAGGGAGAAAATTAACTACCTAATGTGAAAGGAAGGAAGTTGCGTATTTGAGAATTCTCTTTGTCGCAAGATCTACCTGCGCATTGATCAGAGAAAACTGTAATTTTTAATTTGCCATTAAACCCTCCCAATGTAACATTTTCTGTGTGATTTTTAACAGAGGAATTTTCTCGAGTCAGAGAGGAGGTACCGCTGGAACTTGTTGAAGCTCACGTAAAGAAAGTCCAGGAAGCAGCCAGAGCCTCTGGGAAGGTGGATCCAACGTACGGCCTAGAGAGCAGCTGCATTGCCGGAACAGGTCCCGATGAGCCGGAGAAAATCGGTAGGCTGTCCATCAAAACGCAGAAATTCTCACAGAGGGGGTTCCTTAGGCATTGCCTTCTGACTCACGGTTAAACCTTAGCTCACCTCGATGGAAACGGCGGGTAAGGAGAGTGACAGGTCATTCCACTCCTCCTTGCTGCAGGGTTATTAACTCTTGGCACTGGACTAATGAGCTTCCAACTAGCTTTAGTTTTAGAAACTTGTTTTCCTGCTCTCCCTACATGGAAGCGCCATTGTTTGGGGTGCACAGAGTTGAGCGAGCCGAAATACGGAAGCAAAATGTTTTGTGCTAATTCTGTGGGTGTTTGAGCGGAGTTAGAGGATACGATAAAGCACCCGGGTTCGATTGGCTCTTTGTGCTGCAGCCAAATCTGTGGTGTTCTATCACACCTTTATTTTAGTGACCAGTTTTAACGTCAGCCTTGTCCTCCGGGTGCGTCGCTAACCGTGGAGGTCACAGAAGAGGCACTGGGCTGGTACCTGTTAACGCCCTGGTTCTTGGCTGCGGTTGCTCTACACTACACTGCCATACACACAAGCTCTTGTTTTAGAGCTCGGTTCCCAGTTTGCTCTGGTACTCAGCAGATACTCTGGTTCTACATCTCTTATGTGAAACCTCAAGAGGTACAAATAGTTTATTCATTACTATGGAGAGGAAAAGCCTGTCTTGCGGCAACTCCCTGTGAAGTGAAACCACTGTGGGCGACCCCTTTCTGTTTGTTTTTGGTTTTCCTTCAGCAGTAGAACAAGTAGATGCGCGTAGTTTGCTATGGACTTTCTCAAGGACTCTCTTCAGCGTGGTGCAGGTCGACCATCTTGTCAGCAGATCTGTGTTTTTTCTCTCCAGCACTGTTGGCTGCTGTTTTGTTCAGCTTATCACAAATCATTTTGGTGAATTTAGTGACGGGCTAGTTAAAGGCACGTATAGCTTTGGGTAAAACAGAATGTCATCTGCATTGACTGGAAGGTTTGATTCGAGCTGTGCTTGCGCGTCTCATAGTTGACCTGCCGTCACCCCGTCTAGAGGAGCGAGCAAGGTGCCAGATTGTATGATGGGATCACGAGGGACCTGTGTGTTCCAGTGCTGGTCGTGCAGGTCTACCCTTTACAGTGCTTCGTGTCCACTGTAAAACTACTACTTCTGAATTTGATTTAAAAGTACCTCTGAACTCACAAAGGTATTTTCTAAATAGAAAAGCTGACAGACTACTCAGTCCTGTCTCAGCTTTCAGTTCCCAGCTCAGTGGAACAGAATTGATGTCGGAGCTCTGGGGAGATGTGGAGTGTGTGCCGGAAAGGCAAGCGCCAGCATCTGGAGTGTCTGCTGCTGCTGTTCTGCCATACTCTGCTGAAAGGGCAAGGCTTTGGGGTTTGTTTTCAAGTCTGCTATAAAACAATCTAGGTGTTATTCCATCCGGGACTGAGTTTAATTTGATAGTTGTTTTAAAATAAACACAGCTTAAGTTAAATTGTTCTTCCTGGAGCTTTGCTTCCCTTTCCTGTAGACTCCCAGTACCAGCAGCACTGGAGCATGTACGTGTTAAGGACCTCGGTAACGTGTGTGGAGCTTTGAGTCTCAATTCGTAACCCTGCAGCACAACTGTGGAAGTTTACCATTACCAGTGTGTAGGTTGGCCATTTCTCTAGCAGAATTTGCACTCAAGTTCCACACAGATTTTTGAGGAGCTTGTCAATATGGGGAGTTGGAGAGCAGATGACCATAACACGATTATTTCTGAATGAGCTGCGTGGTGAGTTCCATAAGTAATACTGTCCTGGTATGGCTAATGCGATTTGTATTGGGCTGTGACTAATGGAATAAATTAGGACAACAGCAGATGGTTCTCCCTGGGGGAGCTGCTCAGCAAGAGCGAACTGGGTCACTCTGCAATCTGTGGTGTCTTCCGCCTCCCAAACAGCTTTGCACTGGAGGGCACTGGGGAATCCAGAGTTGCACTCAGAGGTGTGTTTAGTACATCCAAGTTTAGCGTTGTGGTGTGGAACTGCTGGCATGGAGCTGCGTTTCTGCATGGCTAGATCTGAAGTTTTATATTGAAATGTCACCGTGGAGAACTGAAAATATCTACTTAAGGTTCCGTACTGTAATTGAAGTTTGTTGGCTGTTGTAAATTAGAAATAAAATTATATCAGAGCTCCATAATTTAAAAACTCTTAATATTGGTGAATTAGAGTCAATGTGGAATGTGAAAGGGGAGTGACTGGAATGGATTGCAGGAGCTTACATTAATACCCAAGGATCTCCTCTTTTAAGTCTTCATTGTTAGTTTTGCTAAGAACTGGCAACGGTTCCTTTTACACTGATATACTAAAGCTTCAGTAAAGTTAAGAGGGGTCTCAGGAGGTTCAGACGCTGTGGTGATCATGGTAGGTGCTGTCTTGGCTTTCCACCGTGGTGCCCCGCTGCAGGTGACAAGAGTACGAAGGCAGAAGATGCTCTGTGTCCCGCCAGAGGAGAGCAGACAAGGGATCCTGGCTCTTCAGGCTGGCTACAGAGCTCTGGAGAAGGGAAATGCTCACTGCATTTGTAGTCCTTGATAGTTCAAATGAAGCCGTCACCGAGTGCGTGCGCTTTCTTAATGGCTTTCCGGAGGTGACGAATCGCACTGACCTGCGGGCACTGAATGAGGCACGAGGCGGGCTCCGAGGTGCCTGTGCTGGAGGCAGTTCTTCTTGCGTTTCAGGTCTTATTCTGGCAAGTATTTCACTGCACGTGTTTCTGCTGACCCAGGTGTGTGACACTTCAAGCCGTAGCTCATCTGGGACAGCAGCGAGGGAACGGGGGTCTGATTTACTGGCTCTGCTACAGCTGTAAGCAACTTAAATAGATGCTTAAATATAACATTTTATGGATGATTTTGTATCATTCTCAAATACACATACTAGAAAACTACACACAAATACACATACATGGGAGGTGTTTGGCTTCATTTCTGGCAGGGAGATTTCTCTTGTGGTCTCCAGGGTGTGCTTGAACTCTGGAATCAAGCACTGCTGAAACAAGCTGACTCTTGGTACTCCATTTGCTTTGCATGTATGCAGGTGCCTGTGAGCTGGTTGTGCACCGCTGGAGGATTGAGCCCATCAGTCCTCTTGTGACAGACTCGTGCAGCTCACACAAAAGCTGCGGCAGCTTTCTGCCAGCTCTCCACCATAGAAGGCGCTTGGTGATCGTGCCGTACACCTACAGCAGAAACAGAGGAAGCTCTGGTGGCTGTGGAAAACAGAAATTCTGGTTTAGGCAATAGCGTAATTATATTCAGACTGGATTTCTCCGCAGCTATGGTTTATTTCCTCAATTAAATATTCGAGTCTGGCTTTTGACAGGTCAGGTGTGTTGCCTTAGTGAAGACAAAGGGGACCAGGATGTCTTGGGGGGATCTTTAACCTATTTGCTGAGCTGAAACTCACGCTGGTGGATCTGTGCATTTATATGTGAGGTTTTGCTTATTGTTCTTCCAGTGACAATGGAGGTTTTGTTCCTGCTTACGCTGCAAGTGTCTGTCTGCTGGTAATGCAGTAAATTCTGACTATGGAAATACTTTATAGTTCTCTAAATTGACCTAAAGCCAGTTTAACTTTCCTGTGAAGTCATGGGGCTTCATTAGAAGTCAGTTATAAGTTCTTCATGTATTAGAAAATAGGAGAAAGCGCTTTTTTGCTGATAATACATAAAGCAGAACAAGCTGCTGTAGAGACAGATAATATTTGCTGCTTCAGGTTCGACGAGGGGCAGGGAGAGGCAATGCTCCATCTTGAAAGATGTCTTGTGGCGTCTCGCAACCATCTGCCTCTTGCTGATGGAAGAAATATGGTTAATTTGATTCCTGACAGCCTGCAGGGTAAGATACCAAACATGCTGAAGAGGGTTAAAGACCGTCGTTGGTGCCCTTTAAAAGGGATTACAGGGTCCTTCTCATTAAAGTGAAATCTTCCCCTTTTGTAACGGGGACGTGGATCTCCAACTAATCAATTCCTGTTTGCACTGTCTGATCTGTATTCCCATTAAGCTCGTTAGATTGTGCAGGAAAATCAGTACAGTCATGTCTGTAATTTAGGAGCGAACCCCCTCTTCAACCCCAGTAAACTTATTTAACCCCCAAACAGATAACTGATAGCTTTAACTTCCTTTTCCTGGTACCTGCAGTACCTCAGCGTGGTCCCCTCGATGAGCACCCGTGCCGAGTGGTCGATGCCAGTGGGAGCTGCAGAGCCACAGCGCTGTCACTGCAAATAGGGGTTTAGCAGTTAATTCGAGAAAACAGTTTTCAAAAAACATTGACTACAACCTGCCTCAAGTTGTCATCCTAGTTTTAAAATAACATTGATTTTTACAGCCAGGACTGGAGAACCAAAGTTAAATCGGGATGTTCGCAATAATCTTCCTGTCACATGTGGCTACCTTCTGACTCTGTCTGTGGCTGAACGTGTCCCTACGTAATAGAAAAGAGCACTTGGTTTGGGGAAGTGTCTGTCAGAGGTATTATGATGCAAGAGGGAGCCCAAGGGTGATTTTTCCATACTGTGTGTCACAAGAATAAACCGACTTTTTGGGTAGAGGAGGTTTGTATCTCATAGGGCTTTATTTTGTGGTGTGCTTAGGGGCAGCTCACAAGATTACTGCCTCACAGCTTCCTCTCAGTCTGATTCAGAACCCAGCAAGGAGTTCTGTCACTTGTGAAGTCCCGCGTTCCTGAGCAGATCGTGCCATTGTGTGACAACCACCTTCTAGGGATGGGTTTTTTCCGCTCACTCAGAGTGTAAATGTGAAGCCGCAGGTTTCTGCGGGAGCTGCTTTGGTCTGTCAGCCTTCAGCAGATGAGCTGGTAGCCCAACGGTCAAGGATACTTGCTGCTGGCATGGACTCAGTGGTCTTAAAGGTCTCTTCCAACCAGCTGATGATTCTGCAATGCTGAGACCTGAGCCTCTGCTCAGCCTGGTGCTGGGCTGGAGGACCTGAGCTCCAGGTTCTCATCTTCCAGAGGAGTGAAGGAATTATCAAGTGTTTAGCTTTTAAGAGACAGAAGCCTCCCTGCTTTGACTTAAAGTTGTCCATTGACTAGACTAGAGCTTTTCTGGCCTGTTTCGCTCTGACCTGGGGTTTTGTGTGAAGCAGATCTTCAGAACCGCTCCGCTTCTCCCTGTGGCTAACTTTTGGGTTGTTTATACAAAATCGCAGACTTTTTTCTTTCAGTTACGCTGTATCAGAGTACGAGGAATCTTAACATTCTTGGTGTTTCGACCAGGCCTCACCAGAATGAAAACTCGAGTATTTCTGTGCCACGTTTTCCTCATTTGAGCTCATAATCTTCCGCTCTACCAACCCAAGCACACTTGGAGTGTTCTCCACTGTCTCCTAAAGGAGAGAATAAAGCTTTCTTTGTAAAGCTTTCTCTTTCATTTACTGGGAGGGATGACACTTAAGCCCAGTTTGGAGCTCTGCTCAGTTTGGCTCGAAATAGCTTAGATTTTCCCCGTGACATTATTAGGTCTCTAAATCCTAACTCCGAGGTAAAAATTCTGTGGAGGTATGTTCCCAGTCTCTGTAAATTGAATTGTGCTGGCAGATATGTCAGATAAGTAGGTTTATCATCTTGAAATAATCCAAGAGGAAAACCATTATCTTTCAATCAGCCATTTTAGTATGTTTTTCTTATCTGTGGAAGGGACTTTTGTATAAACTTCTCTACAAAACCGCTGCTACTAAAGCAAACTGCTTTTTACACCTGTTTTATTTCAGCGTAGCTCACAGGGTTACCGGTAAACTGAGGATTACTGAAAATGAACGCCCAACACCAGGGAAGGTCTTCAGAAGCTTAGAGGTGGATCAGGGCTTTTCCCCAGCAGTTTTGTGCCGGAGGCCGTAAGCTCCTTCTTTAGTGCCCCTGTACATTAAATTGTACTAGAGATGCTGGACAAGGAGTTTGAGACTGTGGTGATGCTTCTGTCTTGTCAGTTCCTGCAGAGCGAACCGCCTTGGAGTTGGCAGAGCTCTTCAGCTCTCTCGGTACCAGCTCTGAGAATACAAA
Organism: Buceros rhinoceros silvestris; assembly: GCF_000710305.1. NCBI lineage: Eukaryota > Metazoa > Chordata > Aves > Bucerotiformes > Bucerotidae > Buceros > Buceros rhinoceros. Next base: position 18,102 of record NW_010421086.1, read on the forward strand.
ACAGACAGTAAATAAGAGGTTACGAGCTTGAAGGGCTCGAGCTAGTCAGCCAAAACAGCAAACAAGATGAGCAATAGCGGGAAGCGCGTGGCTGTGTGACACTAAGGTTTGTTCATAGCTGGCGGTAGCACACTCTGAAGGTCCTTGTGGTCAAGGTCAGCTTTTTACGAGTGTCTGACAAACCTGTTTGGATATGAAGGTGTAAGAGGCAGCGGATGCTGTCCAGACCCTCACGCCCATGGCAGCACGAGAACCTGCCAAGTGTCCCAATAGCTTCTATACTTGTAGCTCCTTATGACTGTTTCCCAAATGACTGGGACTCTGCTGTTTTGACCTCCGAGGAGAGGAAGACTTCTTTAGTCGGGCACTAGATGGAAATTTTTGATGACCAGTTTGGAACCAGAGGCTGCAGTGGTGCAGAGACTACTTTTGATCTCTGGAGAGGTCTTCTCCTGAGCATGTGCTTGGAACACTCCTCCTTTTCCATGAGAAAGTCATGCATGGGATTCTTGGCTTGGAGCCAGCGTTGGCAGAGGCTGCCTCCTGTGAGTCCCCTGAAGACTCAGGGCATGGTGTAAGGCTGAGGCTCCACCTCCTGGAGAACTCCAGGAAGTTGTTATTGCCCAGAGAACCCAACTGGGGGTTTAGTGGAGAGCCCTGCACATCTTAACAGCATCTGTCAGCAAGACTGGGGAGAAGTAGAGCTCACCTAACGCTATTATCTTCTTCAGCATCAGCACTGAACGAAGGTGTAACTCTGCTCTGGTTTTTCAGAGCCTGGTGGAAGGCACGTGTTTCAAAAAGCCAGGAGCTGAGCAGTGACAGCAGTGTTGGACGTGTTCACTCAGCCTTGGCTCTTTCTCCTTCATTTGGCTGTATTTTGGATGCAGAGGGAACTCAGAGCTTTCAGCTGATAATTCATGTGTTTTTCTTGCTTTATATCTAATCAACAACCAGCTCTTGTGCATAAATGCGATTCATGTCTTGTTTAGCACCTGACCAGGCAGCTGCCGTTGGGCTCTTGAGGAGCTGCCATACAGCTTTTTTCAGTGAGAAGGCGAAGAACACATTAGGGTTTAATTTGGATCCATTCATGGATCCACTCCAGTGCAACCCACAGGTACTGGTATTGCTACAGCTGGGGCAGCAGCAAGAGGATGGACGATCCCAGTCCAAGTGACAGCACTGCCCAGAACACCCACCACAGGACTACACCTTTTGGACCAGTTTCTTCCATTTAAGCTTCATCATTCAGTCCAAACTTGTGCTTTGAATGTATTTCTGAAGTCTTGGATGCAATTTGAAAGTGCTTTGGGGAGAAATGTGTGGAGGAACAGCACAAAGAGCCAACAAACCGCTTAGTTGTGGTGCTTATGCAGAGCAGCAGCTACGCAGGGTGTGGAAGGAGGTTTCACTGTGCAGCATTTCACGTCAAACCAGTGTGGAGGATAACTGCTTGCTGCTTGAACCCCAGTGGTTTGGTGTCCAGGAATAACAGGAGATCCTTAGTGTGGAAGAACAGTGTTAGTGCTTTAACAAATTTGCTGCTGCTTAGTGTTACTCCGGTGATGAATAATAATTTCTTTTGGAAAATCCTGGTGTTTGCACCACCTGCAGAATGAAATTTCAATCTTCCCTTGACCTGCAGCGCATGACAATGCCTCTGGATAGACCTTTGCTCGAAAGCAGCTCAGGGGATCTTGTGCTAAGGAGGAATTACAAGTCTGGCAGCACCGTAATTGAGGTTAATCACATAACTGACAGCCATCTACCGACTCAAATTGGCTGTATCAGGAAAAACATGTTATCATCCTGCACTTAGCAATGGGAATTAGGGTCTGACTCGAGCACTGCAGAAGTGTGCGTTGCACTGGCCTCTCAGTAGCTAAAATGGATAGGTTTGGGGGTTTCTCTCTGTATGGGTAAAGTGGGGGTTTCAGCAGAACATAGATAATTTAATGTTTTGTCCTGCATGATGGACTGAAAAGAAAAACCAGTTAAATTTGAATTTGCAAGTAAACCTGTTTTGTTTTGTTTTTTCACTAAGATTAGTGTAATAAGCTGTTAGTCTTGCAGGAGTTTAGTGGTGTGGCTCTTTCAACCACTGTGAGTAGAGAACAGAAGATTTTAGTTAACCATGAAATAAATGCTGGGTATGATAAATGGACGTTATGGCAATTCTAAACACTTCTTTGTTTCCTCAGATGGAGCTGAAGAAGAAAAGATGGAAACCGAGACAGAGGGGCAGCAGTCTGAGAAGGTAACTTGGTTCAGTGCTCTGCTTCTGAGGAGGTACTTCTGACGCTTAGAACCTGAGCTACTGCGTAGCAGATGCTGCAAAGGGTCTAACACTTACACATGAACTACTGGAATAGAGGGCAGCGTCGGGGGAAGAATATGTTCTTACCTGTCCCTTCAGATGAGCCCCGGTCAGCCTGGGTTACTGAGGCTGATAGACTCCAGTACAGCAGTTACTTCATCTATTCAGGTTTTGGTTACGAGTGTCAAAATGGGTTTAAGGAGCAGTCAGGGTTTCACGTTTAATCTCCCCTTTACGATGGTGAATTAGTTTGAAAGCCAGAAATGAAGTTAACAGCGAATGTCTTCTATAGCTCTTATTCTTCAAACAATCTTTCATCCCATTTAGGTTGAAAACAAAGCGGAGAGTGAAATTGAGGAAGGCGATAAAGTACAAGAAGGAGAAAATGAGAGAAATGCGGAAAAAGAGCAAGACAGCGAAGTGACTGCAGATGCCAAGCCAGGTACTGGTCCCCAGCTGTTCCTCAAGCTGTGCTGGCTTTAACAGCCTTCCTTTCCAGTGGCTGGAACAGACTATAAACTCAACCGTGGCAGAAATATTTCCTCTTGCACATCAGGCTGCTTCACGGTTCAGTAGTAAATATTCTAGTTTAATTTCACTGCAGAGTTGGAGCACTAAATTCTTTCTCGAACTGATTTTAGACCTCAGCTGAGCTTTCTTTCACTGTGGATAGTGGTGGGGTGAAGAAATGGCAGTAGCAAAGTGAGTGTAGGTCACAGAAGTGATTTTCTTTGCCTGTATGACACACTATTTAATCGCTTCTGATGCAAAGAAATGGGACCTCTCACTTCTGCCCATAGAAGTTAATCTGTTAGCCCTGTTTTCCTGCGAAGGGATGTAGAGCCCTTCGTTTGACAAACCCAGGAGTACTGGCCTCTTTGTACATAAGATATTACTCCTTATTTAATTTTAACGCATTCCCCTTGTAGCACGTTAGTAGGTAATTTTTTTCCTGGAACTTAAGCTCAGTATTTTAGCACCAGGTAGAACAAGGTTTGATGTAATAATGGAGCTGAACTCTGGAATTGTTCTGATGAGAGCAAGCTGATGGCAGAGACAAATTAACAGGATGGAAACTAGAAGCATTTAACGTTGCCCTGTTTGTTGGGTCAGATCCTCTTGGACTAGAATCGTTCCCCCGCCAGCACTTGGAGCAGCAGCAGTGCTGTACCGTAGGGCTGTGACGGTGTGGGGATGGATTAGTTTGTTTGACTAACAGCAGCACGCGTAGTGCAATTCCTGTCCTGCCCCGATACTGTTAACGAGGGGAGAGGCTCTTAACACACTTGGCGGGAAATCTCTTCCAGAAGAAAAGGAGGCGGAAGAGAACAAGGAGAACGTTGATGCAAGCAAAGACAAAGAGAATGAGGCTGGGAAGAAGAAAGTGGAACACGAGATCTCGGAAGGAAACGTAGCTACAGCTGCAGCTGCTGCCCTGGCCTCAGCTGCCACCAAAGCAAAGGTTTGTTTTACACAAACAGCCATTGGCTTGGTTTCCAGTTCCCAGTAGAACTCTGCATAAAATGGTCCTTTGTTCCAGATCTGTGCGGTTTCACGTTCCAATCTCCAGTACCTTGAAGGATCACAAGTGCCTTCTTCAGTTTGTCCTGCCTGATCTCCGAAGTGACATCGTGTATGGTTTTAAATTGAGGCAGTTACTATTAGGAAGTTGACAAACTCCCTAAGAAATAGCCCCCACGTGTGTGTGTTATTTTTTTGGACAGACTTTTCTCTGCTTGGTAGGTCTGGTTGGAAAGCTGAGGGCATAGGGCTGGGCGATAAACCCCGTGTGTTGCCTCTTTTGCTGTGTCACCGGCCGCTCTGAGGACTTCACGCAAGCCACCTGTGCCTGGACTCTGTAAAAACAATGTGATGTTCAATTCTAGCATTACAATTTTTTATAGACAACAACTTTGGAGGTACTGGGTGTCTCTTTCTGTCGTTAAACTCCAGTCTGTTTATAGTCTCTTAATGAGCGATGGTTCGAATCTGTATCCTATCTAATAGCTTTTCTTTATCCTCTAATTCTAATTGCTCGTTGTTTTTCCTGTTCTTTCTGCAGGAACCAAACTGCCTTTGCTTCTTCCAGAATATCTTTTACGGAATCTGTTTTCTCTTTACATATTTTTTTGGATTCAGGGAGTAGTTTAGGCTTCTTAATTGCTCTTGGGTTCAGTGCCATGTTCCATGTCACCACCTTTATCAATACCAAAAGGAAAATGTGGATGGTGTTTATTTCCTGATGGATTTCCAGGACATAATGAGGTGTTGCATATGTCGTACTGACTTTTCCAGTCTGATCTTTGGCTCTTGTAACTTTAACTTGACTTTTTTTCCCAGCTGTATCGTGTATATTGGGAATAGTGTGATGATAGGCAATGTCATGATGATCCAGTCCCTCCTTTATGATCCCATGAGATCCACGGTGCTCCGAGCACCAAGCTTTCTTAGAGAGGAGCTTAATTTCCATTCATCAGACTTAGAGATACTTTCAGCCAAGTTAAAAAAATCCCTGCATATGTATAAGGAGGCATGAAATTGAATCTCTGTTTTATGGGAGGCTACTTGCTCCAAATGAAGATCTCCTGCTTTCCTTCCTTGGATGATAACGAGTGCTATAGGGAGAAGGCACTCAGCTAATGGCAGTTTTCATTATGGTAATAACGATATTCTAGAAGAATTTTAGCTTTATATTAGAGGAAATAATATAATTAGGATGTTCCCATTTCAGAGTACAATACAGGTTCAG
>NW_010421086.1:23276-33948 GCF_000710305.1 Buceros rhinoceros silvestris
AGGGATTTCTCCTACCACTTGCACTTAAAAACCCAGACAATATTAAGGTTTCAGTGAGCTGTATCTTGTCTGAGAGAGTAATTCAGGTCTTCTAATAAACTTCAGACCTGGTCATGTGAGGAGCTGTTTCAGTGGTTTTCCTTCTGAATTTATATCAGAGGAATATTGCAGTGGGCTTCTAAGGAGAAACAGGGGTGGGGTTAACGGCAGGTTCTCAAAGTGGGTTTTTTTCCTTTCAGAATAAGTGGCTTCACCAACAAGGAGTGCTGTTTGAGGAATGGTATCCAGCATTTAGGGGGAGATTCTATTACTACTCGTAGAATAGAGCAGCAACTTTAAATGTAATTTTACAGGATATGGCTTCTGTACAAACAAAATCAGAATTAAAGTCCCTTTTTCTCCTTTTCTTCTCAGGTTTTTTTCTTTCTGTGCGTAAGTAGCACCTGATAGAAAATGTGCCCTTTTCTAGAGTGCTCTTAGCTCAACATCAGAATTAAAGTCCCTTTTCCTCATTTTCTTCTCAGGTTTTTTTCTTTCTGTGCGTAAGTAGCACCTGATAGAAAATGTGCCCTTTTCTAGAGTGCTCTTAGCTTCGTCCTGTTCGGATGGAGCTACCGAGCCGCTCCTGTAGCTCTTGATCCATCACTTACGCTGCCAAAAAGGACTGTCCTGGTTGTAACTTGACCTCTTGCCTGACGGTGATCTCCTGACTTCCCCGATTCCCATGTGGAGGTGGCTGTGATTCAGCACGTGATACCCAGCACTGCCCATGATGCCAAACCTCCTGTAACTGCCCATAAGTTTGTCCATGGGCAGTAAACTTTTCTGTTAAGCTTTACTCTAGTCGGATACACTTCAGCCACTAACGCTGCACCCCGGCAGCACTTGGCCTACTGAATTAAATAGCCTTTGGTGATCTGCCACTTTTTTTCACATTGTAGGTATTGAGAAGCGTAACATTCAGAAGGAGAAGGGACCCTGGTGCTAAAATCATGGTTCTTCTTTTTGCAGGCAGCTACATCCCGTCTTCTGTTCTTAGGCAAATCATATTATGCCTTTAATTGGTTGCTTTTTACTGCTGCTCTAGAAACTCACTGTAGAACCTTTTTCATCTCTTACTCGAATGTCTGCGTGACAGGTCTTGGGTTTTCCCATTGTGTGCTTTAATTTAGATAGTTCTGCCTTATCTGCCCCCTTTATTTCTTCTGTTTCATTTGTGAAAGCCGGTGTTATCGCCTCGGCCTCACAAAACAAAAGGTGAAGCGTTTGTCTCCTTTGACAGAACAGGAAGAGGGAAGGAAGGCAGTAATCTCCTCTGCCTGTTGCAATTCCAGCGAACCTCGCGCGTGGCTGAGGTGGAGGACTTCGGCGCAGTGTTGCAGCGAGACGGTGCCAGGCTGCTGCCCGCTTTCCAGAGGTCTCTTGTGGTCTCCTCATCGGGCAGAAGCCCAGGCGCAGAGGCACTTGTGGCCATGCTTTAGTTCAGGACGCCCGTGTTTAAGCACTAAACCAAAACGTTGTTCTGTACCTGCTCCCAGCCGGAGGCCGGGGCTGCTGCCTTTAGCGATGCTCAGGCCGTGCAGAATTGCTGTGTGCAGGATTATGTCACATACCATCTTTTTTTGCTTAATTACGACGTAAGGTGGATGCAGCAACATGTTTATTAGGCAGTTTAAATCCCTGTTGATTCTGTCTTCCTGCTTTTAGGAGTCGGTAGTGACTCGTTCTTTGTCCATGTGAAAGCACTGGGTAGCGCCAGGTTGAGGAACAGCCTCTTTGGGTCTCTCTGGGAAAAGCTTCAGTGATAATTTCCTTTCTAGTGTATTTTTGAGACCTATATTTTACCTATTCGTGTGCTCTGCTGGTTAATCTGGTTTCATTATTCAAATTGCACGCACCAGGCAAGGCAAAGTGACTGTCAGAAGGCTGTGGGTGTCAACAAAGGTCCTTCATCACTCGGACTTCTCATACAAACGAGTTTGTCACTGAACAGTCTTCATTAACATTAAATCTAGCTCTGTCAGCTGTTCCGCTACCTGATCTCGGACGACAACGCCGCTCCTTGGTCAGGCTTGAGAAGATCCTGCAGAGGGGCGTGTGCCGGATGAACGTGGGGGTCGCTCTGGTTCCCTCCAGCAGGGCCCGATGTAAGGTTAAACTCAGCCAGAGTCCTGGGTGTGCGTTACCGAGCTGTACTGACGACTCGCTTTACTGCTGGTCGGTTACCAGCGGTGAATGCTGTCCAGTGCCACAACGTACTGGTGATGGAAACAGAATCCTGCGGTCTCGAGATGTCCCGTTCGTAACTGGGATTACCAGGCAGTGCTCTAACGCTGCTGTTCTCCGGCTCAGTATTTCTCCTGGTTCCAAGGCAGAGTTTGGTGCACAACTCGTCTGTTTGCAGCTTGCAGTGGTTGAGATCCAGCTCTTTCTTTTTTCCTTCTTCCCCTGGACCCTCACCTTTCGCTTCTCAAAGCCAGCCCTCCTTCCCCCTCACCCCTTGGACGTGTCGGTAAGGCTTTGCTCGGACACTGCCTTCGCGAAATGTTCTCTGACTATGGCTGCAGAAGCTGCTAAGCAGTACACAGCGGGGTTTGGAGCGTATTCTCATTTTGAACAGCAGGCTTTTGACAAAAGCTGGTAGAAAGCACCATTAAGAAGCCTTTCACCCTTGGGCAGCGTGAAACACTTCTGTAGGCTGTTTCATATATCACAATCACACAAATATCCTGTATCATTTGTGTATATAAGTGTGTATGTAAATAGGGTAAAGCTAAAGCTTTGTAAAGAATCTCTTTGCCTTTTTACGCAGTTTGCTTTTGCAGTTTAAATACAGCTTTGCCTTCAGCTTTTTTCTGCCCCTAGGAATACTACACAGCCTGCTTATAAAAGGAAACTGGAATGGTTTGGGGTTTTAGCAGTTTCTTCTAATATCTGGGTAGAGATTTCTCTGCGAGCTCTCCCTAGCCTGAGGTGGAACTGTTGTGTGGAGATGAGAAAGCTCACGGTGTAGTGGTGTGGTGCCACATGTAGCGGGAATCTGCTTAACTAGATGCATAGCTTCTTAGTTACTTAAGCCAAAAATACTGTAATGGCAAAGGCACGCAAGAGCCATCTCACCGTTTCTGTGGGTTGTTCCAGGTAAAATCCTCCTGTGTGTGTTTTGGTGAAAGCTTTTTGGATGACCTACAGCTGACTCAGTGCACCATACCCCTTCATCTGCATTTCCACTGGAAGTGCTCTCTGCATAGCACTGGGAAATCTCCAGGGCAGACCTGGATTGCTTTTGAGTACCGAGCATCTGCAGTACCTCTTGTGTTAAAACCTGACTCTTATTTACTTTATTGTATTAAAAACTTCATAATCTTCCAAGGGTTTCTGGTTCCAAGCATGAGACTGATGATCTGATGCCCTGCTTTCTGCCCAGAAGTGGAGTGGGATGGCTAAAGCTACATGCAGGTGTAGTTGGCTTGTTTCTACCCTTAGAGTGCTTTTTGTGAAATGTTTGTAATGCCACATCCTGTGTTTTTTCCTCAGCACCTTGCAGCAGTGGAAGAAAGAAAGATCAAGTCCCTGGTCGCCCTTTTGGTGGAAACGCAGATGAAGAAGCTGGAGATAAAGCTTCGCCATTTTGAGGAGCTGGAAACCATTATGGACAGAGAAAAAGAGGCGGTAAGTAGGGGTTCAGGGTTAAATCAGTCACTGCAAAGGTCTGTGTATGCCAACAGCTGGAAAACCAGCAACGTCAGCTGTTCCTCACCCTTTTGCTGGTCTTTCTGCTTCAGCTAGAATTTGTAATTACCCACTACAGCAGTGCTTGAGCCCTCCTCCTTTATCCAGCATCTTCCCTTCACCGTAAGCAGCAAACTGCTGGTATCTGAGACTTGCTTCCTAATCCCTGCTCCTGTTACCTAAGCGTGACTGTGGTCATGGGCCTTTGTGTAGGGCTTATACAGGAACGATTCCTGGCAAACAAGTGGCTTTTCCCTGTAAAGAGAGTGAAATGGGTGGAAACCTTCCTTCCCTCTGGCAAGGGAAAGCCGCTCTGCCTGCCTGGAGGTGGACAGACGTAGGGAAATGCTCACTGGGATCAGAAGAGTATCAAAACAGAACACAGCTGAACTGACAAATCCAGTGAAGAAGTGTGGCTGAGGAGGAGGGGGAGCTGGGAAAGGCTCACTGGGATCAGAAGAGTATCAAAACAGAACACAGCTGAACTGACAAATCCAGTGAAGAAGTGTGGCTGAGGAGGAGGGGGAGCTGGCCAAGCTAAGCAAGACGGTGGTTGTTTGTCCGCAGTCTAGTGAGGCTGTGAGCCAGGGCACCCAAGGAAGGTGGTGACACTAAGAGCGTATATACGGTGCGTCCGAAGCAGGGCCGTGTTTATATCGTAGCACCTTTAGTGACACCTTGCTGGAGACTGGTGTATCCTGGAAATCAGGGAGCAGTGTGGACAGGGTGCTGTCTCTGCCTGTCCACGGTTGGATTACACATCTGTTAGAAGTGCAGCAGGCTTTGAGAGGCGGTTTCTCTCCAGCCACTGTGAAGATGACCCAAACCCTCATTTTCATCCGAGAGTGGTCAGTTTTTTGTTTTCCTGTTGTATAGCTTCCTCGTTTCTGTCAATAAGCAATTACTCCAGGCGTGGTGGAGATATTGACTCCTCATTCTAGGGGTTTCACATTTGCCCTGCCACGTGAATTTAATGGGATTTACACCCTCACTTTGGCATTAATCACATTGATAGAGTTTGACAAACTGTGGTTTCTTGTTGTGGCAGAGTGTCAGCAAGAATTTCTAGACTGCTCAGCGTCCCCCACTGTTTCAGTGTGGGTTTGCCTCTGACACTGATTGGCAGCTCCAGAAATGGACCTAACTATTTTGAAAAGGTTCTCCTTAGATTTCTTTCTTTGGGGCATGTAGTCTGTTAGTGACAGGGTTTTCTTCCATGACATTTTCCTTTTTAAAAATGTGCATACAAATGTTTCCCTTGGCTTTCTGGTAGCTAAATTCGGTCATTTCACCTGTCATTGCGGATACTTCATGGAATAATTAAAGCAAAAAAAATCCCTTAGTGCCACTGCACGCTGTGTGTGTCCCTACTCACTGCACTGGCCTTTTCTTATAGTAAAGGTAAGATGATTCCAAGCATTGGAAGAAATCTGTGCTGCAGACTGGAGGGTGTTAGATTTTAGGCAAAAGATGCTGAATTCAGATAATTACAGTGCTGCCGATGATGGTTGTAGCCAGGGATCCTGCTGGTAGGAGCGTTGTTGACCATGATTTCTAGTAGCGTGTGAACACCTTCTTTACTGCTTCTGTTTGGGAAGAAGCAGTCGCTTGCTGAAGACGGAATGTTGATCTGGGGATACGGCTGTAGGCTGTGGCTGTAAACCCGCTTCTGAAACGATCACACCAAATGCAAGAACCTCGTACAGAACCAGGTCTGTTAAGACTTGTGTTCATGGGCCTTTTTCCTCTGTCCAACTACCTCTTCTCATCCCGAGAGGAGGGGATGTGTACAGGAAAAGCTTTCATGGGTTTTCTGAAGTTCCTCAGGTGCTGGATGCTGTTTGGGTACTTGTAAGGCTATTTGCTTTTTTTTAACTGCAGCAGGAGAGGGTACCATGAAGAGAGCAAAGCAGGAATACAAAAGCATTTAGAAAGGCTATAAAAAATACAGTGTCGCCGTACTGCTCGCCTGAGCCTTTCTCTCGGGTCACTTGCAGTGATTCTTTTCTGAACTCTCTGCCACCTACGGAATCTGTTTCCACACATGGACCATTACACCATTGGCGTACGTGTCTCGTTGTTTTATCGAGTTCTTCCCACTAACGTATCAGATTGGTGGAGGAAAAAGGAGTCACGGCAGCATGAATAATCCCATTGTGGTCCCTACACACACAAAACCAGCCCCCAGCAAGGAGCATGTATTATTCATGGGGCTCTGTCCCCATCTGCTTCTGTGGGTGAATGCGTGCTCTGTAGGACTTTCATCCTTCATCTTTCATCCAAGCTTTGTCAGCCGTGGAACAGCTGACACAGAGTATTGATGGAGCTTTGGAGAACTTCTGCTAAGTGGAAGTCTCCTCATCAGCCTGCCTTGCAGGTGAATTATGGAGTATATCGTAAAAACACTCAGGAAATATTTGTAAACAAATCCACCTGTCCAGCTGCTTAAGAGCAATAGGTGTAGCAATGCGGTGTGATTTCTTAAATCAGGGGAATGACATACGTCCTTAACCAGGGGAGTGATCAACCACAGCATGCCCAAAAGGAAGGAACATTTTCTATAGCTTTTTTTGTCTTTATTTTGGGCTTGCTTACCCTCTACATGACTTCATAATTAAACAGAGTAGCCTGGTTTATGTTAATTGGCTTAAATTACATGAGGTTTTTGACATAATACTCTTGTTAATAGTATAAATCATTGCTGTCACGAGGCCCAAGTCCTACCCTTAAAATAAAGCCAGGGAGTAGGATCCTGCCTGTAACCACTGAGCTCGTGCTGTTGCACATACGTTCTGCTTTGGTCTTGCCCTAGAAACTCTCTTTCATTTGCTGGTCCCCCTTGCTCCAACATGCAGGAGATTGAGAGAAAAATGCAGTTTCTTCTAGAACAGCGTTAAGGGCGGGTGCTCTGCACAGCACTAGTTGAGTACCATGTGGTATGACAGTGATTCTTCAGTACAAAGCAAGGTGGGTTCATCTGTTCCAGCTGAAGGTCCCAGATCCTTCACCAGACCGCTGCAGATCACAGCTGTGTATCAACAGGCGTTTGATTTGCAGAAATACGTTCAAAGTGTGTAGTTCTTAACTTGACTTTGTCCTTTTTCCCCTCTCTTTGATGTAGTTAGAGCAACAGAGACAACAGTTGCTGACGGAACGCCAGAATTTCCACATGGAACAGCTGAAATACGCTGAATTAAGGGCTCGTCAGCAAATGGAGCAGCAGCACAGTCAAACCCCCCAGCAGCCCCACCAGCACTCCAGTGGGCCTGGGATGAACCCCCTCGGGGCACCAGCACACCCAGGCTTACTGCCTCATCAGCAGCCCCCACCGTACCCCATGATGCACCACCAGATGCCACCACCTCACCCGCCACAGCCAGGTAAGAGCTGGAAGGAGATGATTCCCTGACCTTAATCAACGTTCATACTCTAAAGTAAGAAATGGAGCTGCCCTTAAGTGTCATTTTCAAATGTTTTTAGCTTGTTTGTATTTCCTTTGGCTTTTTGTATGCCCAGGGATCTCTGCTCCTACAAAAACAGTCATTCCCTCAAATTCTTGAGTTCATGACATTCCTGACTGTATAAATAAAGCTCTGGGGAAAGGACTGGAAGGTGAAGCAGAGGCAGGAAGGTCCTTCAGCGGTTCCCTTTGGCAGGAGACCTGATTTCAGTATGCTCCGGTGCCCTGCTTGGAGCTTCGCTTTCTGGTTTCTGCCCTTCAGTTGTGCTTGATACCAGGTGGGAGTCACTGAACCGTGTTGGTCAGGAGGGTCACTTGAAAGCTCCGTCCCACCTCCTGCTCGGAGCAAGGCCACCTGGGTCAGACCGCAAGGGTCTGGCCCTCCAAGGGTGGGGTTACTCCTAATACTGACAGATTGAGAAATGAGGTGGTGGTGTGACACTGCCTCACCTCGGGAGGAGGAACAGCCACTGGGCAGAAAAGATAGTTGTGAATAAAGGCAGTACAGCTCTTTGTGCCTAATGGCACAAGTGACAGCCCTGCTGGTAAGGAACTAAGTGGCTAACAGCATTTGCAGCCTTCCCTTAAACCATTTTACTGTTAAAAGGGATTGAGACCACCAAATGCTGTTTTTTTGTGGTGAAGGTGCTTATGGGAATTGCAGCTGAAGGCTTTACTGCACTCGCTAAGTGTTGTTGCAATGATAGTGACCCTAGGATAGCAGTGCCTGGCGCTGCCCCGTGGTGACCGGGCTGTCTGACTGGGCCACAGCGAAGGGTCACAACTTCTGTTAATTTTCAACTGCTTGACCAAAAACCCGATCGGTTCTCAGCCAAAAGTATTTCAGAAGGTTTTGCATAGGCTGCTGCTGAAGAGGCTGAGAAGTTTGGGAGGATCATAATAATCAGAAATAGGACGTGGTAACAGGAAACCTGCAGGAGCTTGAGTTTTCATCTTGGGAAAAGAGCCGTGTGGAGTGTCTGGTTTGGAAAAGAGTAGAAGCATGTGGTGAACCAGTGGCATTTGCAGAAGACCAGGGAAGTGTAAAGCATCTAATCGAACGGTGGGGCCCTCCCCAGTAATAAAACCTGATTCAATCTGCAGAAGCAGAGTAACGCTTGTTGGAGAGCAAGGTGAGAGTCAGTTGTGTGGATGCTTAAGCACCTACCTGAAGAGATCAGTCAGTGAGCTCCTGGGTTCATTGTCCACTTGTGGGCAAGAAGGTCATGGTGTCTGGGGAGCTGCCCTGGGTTTTGCTGACATTGAATGGGGGTGTGATAGCATGTGGTCTGCTTACTAGATTCAGATGAGTTCAGACAGCTCAGTTTGTCTGTTACACGCTGCGTTGACAACTCGGGTCTGTTCATGGAGCGGGAGAACGGAGAGGTTCTGTGAGGTGGAGAAATGGCACATTAAAAACAGATTAAAGGGGGGAATCGTTGCATGTCGTTAAGAGTAGCTCTTACTTACAAGCTGCTGTTGAGACTGAGCAAGTAACAAGATCAAGTGTGTTGTTGTGTTCACTAGGGGACTAATAAAACTTCATTGCTAATATATTCACATCCATGGATCACATAATACCTTAATGCTTCAGCCCCATCGTAATCATCCAGGCCCTCTGTATCCCCAGTGATCCCTTCCAGTGTGTGTTGTGGGGAGTGTGGGACAGGGTTAATTAGTCGGAACGTCTCATTTTTTGGATTTGATTAGTCAATAGATTGACTTTTCCACCCACCCCCCTCCTCTTAGAGGGCAACAAACTGCTGGGCGAGGCACAGCTCTGCTGGCTGCCACCACAGTGAAGCATTGGGTGCCATCTCATACCATACGGGTATAGGACGAGGATCTTGTCTTTTACCTTGTCTGGCAGTTCACTGGTTTGATATTTTCGTGAAGGTGAGAATTCAGAGCCCTTTGAAAGTGTGAAGGCAAACCTCTCTGCTGCTTCTACTGTATCCCAGCTGATCTTGCCTGGAAAGCAAAGTAGTCTCTATTCCTCAGGCTCTTCAGTGGAAGTTTGTTAGAAGTGCTCAGGAAGACCACAAGTGCCAAAGCTCTTCAGCTTCACAGTGGAGTTTTGTACGACTTGAGGGCATGGAGAGAAAAATCGAGTTCGCTGTTTCCTCGAGTGAGTTCAGCGCTTAACTGAGCCAGTCCTGGACGTGTGTGTAAACAGTAACTTCAGGATCCTTCAGTCCCCAGAGATAGTGACGCACAAATTGACCTGATTTTCTGTTTAGGTAGAGTAAGATGCCCAGAGTTTGACTTCCCTGGACAAACCAGTACGTCACTGCAGGGTGATTGTCTGCTGGGAATCTCTCTGTTGCACGCAGCAGCTTCCAGAATTCTCCTGACATGCTGAAGCCGTCAGAGCTGAGTTTTTTGTTCACACAACCCCATGTGTTAAATACATTAAAAATTAATCCCTTATCACACTGGTCCTGTTGACTCTGCGATAATACTATAGGACTTCTATTGTATCGTACATATTTTCCTTCCTTTCACATTTTTGGGGCAGTTGTGGTGTATTTACTGGGCTCGGAGCATTCATAGTCCAATACTTTCAGGACAGAGCAGTACGTACGTGGGTAAGCAGCAAAAATTGCACATGGTTGCGCATTTGGGATCCTTTGTAACAAAATAGTGAACTTCACCTTAACGACCACACATCCGTAAGTTCCCTCACTGTGTGCCTGCCCGACAGGCTTGGAGAGGCCAAAACTCAGAGGGTGCGGGCGGATGAATTTCCCTCTGCTCCAGAGAGCTGGAATACACTTGCAGACGAAAGCGCTTTTCTGCTGCTCTTAGTCCTGTAGATGAGCCTCAGGTGTCAGAGCTGTTGGTGTGGAGCTTCCCAGCGCAGAGCTTGACATGCTGTTGTAAGAACGAAGGAGCCGTTCCCTTACCCGAGTTCTCAGCCTCTCTCCAGTAACAAGCCGCTGTCCCTGAGGTGGCCGGTTTCAGGAGCCCTCAGCGATGAATAGCACGGCGTAGTTCTTCATTCAGGTACAAAGGTGGTGTTGGAGACCGGACAAGTTGCTGCTCTAACAGCTCTGCAGGAAGAACTGACCCATTCAGCTTGTGTTGGAGAAAAATCCCCCAACGACTTGGCAGTAATCGAGGAGTGCCAGTGGGCAGCCTTCCAAAAGACAGCCCCGAGGGGAGGCTGGAGATGGAAATACCCTGCACAATTTCCTGTTCAGCTGCATGACTTTAACTCCAGACTTTACCTTGGTTCTCAGTGATATTCTCAAACAGGTTTCTGACCTTAATATAGCAACTAAAAGTGTAACTGTTGGTTCAGTAGACCGTGAACAAAACGCTAAGTCAGATGTCTTTAAAGTGATTGACAAAAGCCAGAGAGATGGTAGGAAACAAAGTGATGAAAGAACCTGAAAAGGCATTTATAAATAGAAGGGGGAAAAAAAAAATCATTACTGCTTACAGCTGTGCTGGAATCAGAGGCAGACGCAGTTAAGC
>NW_010421086.1:33976-35895 GCF_000710305.1 Buceros rhinoceros silvestris
AAGCTGATGTCTTGATTAAAAGTTAACAGTGAAACTTTTCTCCAGAAAAATGTTCTTTAGCTTTAGTCTCTGGTTGTGGCTGGCGAACATCTCTAGGCTGGGGTCGCTCTTTGCAGTGAACCGTTTCTCTTCGCCATGGCCATGTCTGGTTCTGCTGGATGGCAGAGTTCCTCGGGACATGCCGAAGAGCTGAAATCAGTCCAGGGGTGGCGCCTGCAGTTCAGTGAGAGGGAAACCGAGAGGAGCGGGGAGAGCTGCTCCAGAGAGGAGAGTGGGCTCTTGGTGGTTTCTACCTAAAGCAAGAAGTTTACAGCAGACAGTGCACAATGTGCACAGAGGCTTCTTAGAGGCTTCCGTTGCTTCTCCCAGGGCTTTTCGCTCTGGGTCTGGGTGAACTGTCTTTTTGCTGGTCAGAGCAGGTGACATGGCTGGATGGTTAAAGCTCGGGTTAAAACATGAACGAGGGCTCTGTTAGCAGTTTGCTGTGACCTGCTGTTCAGCTCGATGCCCACTTCTCCAGCACAAGCCGGTGTTCTGAGTTTGGCTGCCCTCAGCTTGCCCTTTGGTGCCTGGTGATGAGGAGATTCTGGTCAGCTCCGTGACCAGAAGTATGTTTGTGTCCATGGGCACTGATTTCAGACAGGTCCTATGACTTGTTCCTTCCCCAGATTTTTCCCTTTAACTTCATTTTGACTGACCTTGTTTTGTTCTCTCCTTTCCCCTGGAATGAAGACATTTAAAATAGAAAATAAAACATGGATTCCAGTTTCCCTGTGAAGAGCTGTACCTTGTGATTAGGACAGAAAATTCCTGTTTTCTCCTGCGTTACCACCCTTGCTGCTGGTTGGATCAGTTGAAGCATGTTAATATCTCTTTGTGCACTCTTCTGGCTATCTGAAATAAGTGTCTGGCACCAGTGATACTTGTGGTGCGCAATACGAGGACCTTGAAACTTGTGGAGGAAGAGAGATAGGGATGTATTAGCAGCTGTCATTAATAAACTCTTCCTTTCAGGGTGGGATTTTCAGCTGGTAAATCATTCCTGACCCAAAGCAGGAGCGGAATAAGGAGGTCTAGATACATTTTTCCACTACAGATGCATGAGTAACTTTAATAACCTTTTCCCACGCTGTATTTTGCATAATTTTCTGTCGATAGTTGAAATATTGCAATGAACACTTTCTAAGTCATTTTGCCCTCAGTGGTTTTTCAAGTCAGTTTTGTGCGTGACATTGAATACTCGTGGTTTTAAACTGAGCTACTGGATCCTGTTTACTTTTCTACTGGACTGGCTGCAATTCCAGGAGCTTTCAGTGAGGTGAGGATTTTGAGTTCATTTCCTCTTTTCTAAGAGCTGTCAGCTCTTTACTGAGCGTGCTGGGAGCAGTCGGGTGAAAGAGAAGTGGGTGGTGAATGAGTGCCATGTGTAGCCGAGGGTTCACAGCGTGTTGCGGTGGTTGGTAACACAGAACCGTGAAAGCTGCCTTGGGTGCTCTCTGCTGTGTTCTTGACCGTATGAAAACCTGGCCAGGCAAGAGGCGTGACGGGCTGGAATAGTAAATAAGAGGGAGAAGAGAGGAGGAATAGAATCACAGACTGCTTTGGGCTGGAAGGGACTGTTAAAACCCATCCAGTGCAACCCCCTGCAGGGAGCAGGGACATCTGCACCCAGAGCAGGGGGCTCAGAGCCCCAAGGGCCAACTGACCTGGGATGGGGCCAGCGATGGGGCTGCTCCCACCTCTCGGGGCAGCCTGGGCTGGAGTCGCACCACTGTCAATGTCAAAAATTTCTTTCTTCTCTCTGCTCTGAGTCTCCCTCTGTCAGTGTCACCCGTCACCCCTTGTCCTGTCCCCACAGCCCCTGCTGAACAGCCCCTCCCCACCTTTCTCACAGCCCCTTTCAGCACTGACAGGATGCA
>NW_010421086.1:36115-42509 GCF_000710305.1 Buceros rhinoceros silvestris
CAGCCCCTTTCAGCACTGACAGGCTGCACTAAGGTTTCCCCGCAGCCTTCTCTGCTCCAGGCTGAGCCCCCCCAGCTCTCTGCCCTCTCCTCCCAGCAGAGGGTTCCACCCTCCCAGCATTGCTGGGGCTCCTCTGGCCCCGCTCCAGCAGCTCCCTGTCTCTGCTGGGCTGGATGATATTTTAGTGGTTTGCACTCTGCTGTTGTCTTAACATCTGCAGAGCTTCTCTGGTAAGTTTGAGCAGCTCTGAACTCCAGACAGGGATGTATTATTGAAGGTGAATTAATATTTGAAGGTTACCAGTGCTGCCGTGCAGAATGCTTCTCCTAGCTGGCGTGACACACCAAACAGTTTCTCGACAACGTATCTTCCATCCTAAGTGCTTTGTTGTAGGAAAATAATGGTGAGCCCTCAGCTGGGAGGTGGTGTGGGTGTCGGGCTCCGCAAGCCGGGCACGGTTCACCGTGGCGTTCAGAGGTGCCTGACTCCATCATTAGCACCGGGTGGATCACGCCAGAGGGGAGCGGCAGAAATGCAAGATGCCAGTGAAGTGGAAATTCCTTCTTTCCCCCGAGA
The DNA here is from genome assembly GCF_000710305.1 of Buceros rhinoceros silvestris. Lineage (NCBI taxonomy): Eukaryota > Metazoa > Chordata > Aves > Bucerotiformes > Bucerotidae > Buceros > Buceros rhinoceros. Next base: position 36,692 of record NW_010421086.1, read on the forward strand.
CACGATGCTGAACGAGTTATTGTGGTTAATTATTCACAGTTCTTGGCTATGGGTTGGTCTGCTGCAGTGCGTGCGGGGAAGGGACGTGCCAAAGGAAGGGATGTGGCTGGCAGGTTAAAGTACAGACTGTTGGGTCTTCTGCAAGCCCTTCCTGGTGGGAAGGAGCTCATCTCGCAGTGCTGCGGAGCCGCTCTGCTGTGAAGCCATCCGGCATTCCCTGGAGCGGTCCTCTGCTCCTTCCCCCGTCAGGGCTGTGAAACAACCATTCAGTGGCAGAAGGGCAAGATTTCACAAGGCACGTCCCCAGCGGAGGTCAGGGACTGTGCTCCTCTCCAGCATCCCGGCTGCCCAAGAGAGACTCCCTTCCCACAGCACTGGCTGCGTTTGCAGACTTCTCTTCGAGTAGTGCGTGGGGAGAGATGCACAGGAGGGTTTGGATCGGCTCCAAGCTTTGTGGAAACAAAAATGCTAAACCTGTTTCCCACTCCAGTGCCCCTCAAGTAGCTGATTTAATAGAGGCTTATTTAGTAGAGATAAATACCTTGGAGATCCTTTAAAGACCGTTCCTCATCCGCCTCGCCGTAATGGGCACCTGCAGTTGGCGGTTTGCTAATAGCAGAAGGCTTCGGAGCACGCCTTAGAAAAGGGCTACAGTCTCTAACGGGGAAAGGATTTTTTTAGTCTGCTAAATCTCGTTTTATTGAACCTTGTGGCTTTATCTCTCCTTGCGTCTGCTGTTTTTAAGTTCTCTCCCTTATGTAGGTCACACTTGCACATTTTACGCTTGAGCCGCTGTCTTGAAGTGGCATCTCGTGTAAAATGAATAAAAAGCCCGATCCCTACAGAAATAGGACTTCATTTCTGCTGTAGTGGTAGTAGTAAGTTCCTCTTGCTTAATCCCACTTTGGTTGATTACTGCTCAGCTTCAGCATTTTGGGTTTCTGGTGCGTGATAGGATTGTTCCTCTGCAAGTACCCTAAGCTAATTTTAAGATAAAATTGCTGCATATCATGTCAGGAAGGCAAAAAATGGGCAGCCAATCTTGTTCTCAAACACAGAGAAGCTTCTCAGCTTCTGGGTGTCTTCAGAAAAACTGCAGCACCGATGAATTTGAAATCTCTAGGATTTAAGAAAGAAAAAAAGTTCTACAGACTCCTTGGTCCAGGTACGGGGGTGCTTCCCAACGAGATTTGGCCTCATGACACCCTTTGAATTTGTGAAGAAACAACATTGGAAAGTTGATTTAATTTCTGTTTAGTGGTGATTTTAGCTTGACAGTGGTTGATTTAGGTATGAAAAACAGTCTGTGACTCTTGGCGTAGCCACCGGCGTGACAGCTCTCCTCTCCCTGAACTTGGCCAGTGCTGGAGCCAAACCTCATGTGAAGCTGCTCAGTGTGTAGTAAGTCTGATCCAGCTTTCAGGTGTTTCAGAAGAGGCTTTTTAATATTAATCATTTCATTAGTGCAGAGAGAATCTTGCAGGCCTGTGGCGTTAGGAGGAGGGTGGCCAAATGATGCTTGGAGAGGCTGAGGCTCCTGGCAAGTGGCAGCTCCCAGGCTGGGGCTCTCTCAGTTCCCAGCTTTCCCAGTCTTCTCCAACACAGCGGTGTTCTTCCAGTCTTTACAGTTTTATTTCCCGATCAACCTTCATTTTGCAGGTGAACAACATCCCCCGTAGCTGTGAATATCTTCTCCTTTTGCTGCGAAGCCCTCTACGTCTTTGGGCTGTGTTTTATCTCCAGTTTCTTGTTCAGCTGCTGCCCCAGCAGTGTGAGTTGCCCTGTATCTGCTTCCACATGGAGCAGCTGCAGTTGTGTCTGTTTGGGGGGCTGAAAATGGAGGAGTTCAGTAAAAATAAAAGGTCTACTCCAGCTAGAGTTCTTAAGAGCACAGTAACGTTGTCGTGATGTACCGAGCGGCCGCTCTTCTTGTGCGGTACCTTTCAGAGCAGGCGCAGGAGGAGGGTGAGGGCAGACGAGGAAGCAGCACTCATGGCACTGATCCAGATGCAGCCATGGTTTCCAGTGTCCAGCTCAGTACACCAGCTCCCGGGCTCTGCTCTCCAGCAGGCTTGACTTTCCACGAGCAGGGTGGGTCAGCCCAGAGGTTCACATCGCTCCCTCTGATCTGACAGATCACAGAGGCTTCCTGGAGACTGGAAGAAATGGGGTAAATGCAGATCAAGCCTTCCACAGCCATACTGCTCGAGCCTTTTGATATGTGGCACGTAGGGGCTGCTTTAGACTGGTGTGTCGTAGCCACCACTTGTCTATGGAACAGACCCAACCTGCAGCATTCTTCTGTTCTGGGCTCTAAGGAATAGCCCATACTCGCAAAAGCAGCTGCTGAAGACACCGGCTTCTCTTGGAGGACTTTTTGCACAGGTAAATGGAGCAGAAGAATATAAATTTTTCCTGGAAAGTAACTACGTTGAGTTGAAGTTGTCAGGATGTTTCATAAGTGGAGAGAACAGAGTTACCAGCTCCTGAAGAGACCGGATCCACTCCTCCTCTCCTCTCGATGGAGATTGCTGGTGATACCGACAATTTTTATGTTTGTTTTTTTGATATTTCGCCCAGAACTTGCAGCATCTGAAATTCAGCTGTTTCAAAGGTCTTCACGTAACATGTGGCACGTCAGAAGTTCCCACATCTGTCTTCTGCAAGTTGGGGAAAATTCTGGCTTCCGGAGCTTGCCCGGCTGCCCTTGCACAGCCGTGTGCGGGGCACAGCCATCCTCCAGAGCTCTTCTCTTCGGTGAGATCCTGCATACCCCCAGGCCAGGTTCTGCCTCGCTGGACAGAGAAGAGCCGCCTGCTTCTTGTCTGCCTGCTCTGCCCCTGTCTGAAGCTCCAAGCTGACATCTCCTAGAAGCTCAGCACTAGCACGGAATTATGAAGACTCTGAAAACGGGCAGTTTGGGGCTGTTGGCAAACCCATCGGCATTGTCTCTCGAGAGCACTGCTCCTGTAGCTCAACCCGCTTCTAATACTAACAGATTACTACATCTTTAAGTCCCAGCCTGCGCCTGGCTGTTGCTTTGGGTGACAGTGTTGTCGTGTTGCCTGCCGTGGCCTTTCTGCCCTCTCCTCATCTCGGAGTGAGCTGCACCAAACCAGATGCCAGCAGCAGTGAATTCATGCCGCATCTGCTTAAATCTTTGGTCATCTGCATGTTGCCGGTTGATACGCTGGAGGGCAGGGCTGCAGTTCAGGAGGGCCAAGGCAGGCTGGAGGAACGGGTGGACAGAAGCCTCGTGAGATTCAACAAGGACAAATGCAAAGTCCTGTACCTGGGAGGACTAACCCTGCGGGACGTGGTGGGCTGCAAGCCAAGCATGAGCTGGTGGAGACTGGCGGCATCTGAGGCCGGGCAAAGAGGAACACTGGCAGCGGGTCAAGGGATGTGGTTGTCCCGCCAATGGCTCAGCAGTTGTTAGAGCACATCTTGGGTCTCCCTTCACTTAAACTGGAGTGAGTTCGAGACCAAAGGCGGTCCGACAGCCTGAGCACTTTCCCATGGAGAGGCTGAGGGAACTGGGCTTGTTCAGCCTGGAGAGGAGAAGGCTTCGGAGGAACCTACCAGCAGCCCTATGATACCTCTGAGGAGGTCATCGAGAAGATGGAGACTGGCTTTCCAGCGAGGTGTGGTGGGAGTAAGAGACATAAGCTGAAATGTGAGAGATGAGGAGGTCAAGCAGTGAAACAGGTTGTACAGGGAGGCGGTGCAGTCTCCGTTTCTGGTGCTTTTAGAGATCGGCCGGGTCTTGACAAAGCCTTGAGCAACCTGGTCTGACCTCGAAGCTGACCCTGCTTTGAGAGGAGGTTGGACCAGAGACCTCCTGAGGTCCCTTTTGACCTGAGTTACTCTGCAATGGAGCTAACACCTCAGTCCTTTTGCAGCTTGGAGGAGGAGGGGAAGGTGAACAGGCCACAGTGAGGAACATCCAGCTCGGCTTGCCTGCAGAAGGGAAACCAGACCCTGGAGCTCTTGTGTTACGGGGCTGGGGTCACCTTGAGTTACCCACAAAGGCGTGGCCTGTAACTGCAGGAAATGTCTTGTGTTTCCTCCCTCCTTTAGGCTATTGAGGCTTCCAGGGGGCTTCCTCAAAACACCTGCACCATCACCAAAGCAGAAGGTATTTTGTTAATAGTGGCGACAAAGGAGGAGATTCGAGGCTTAGTTGTACGCAGATTTTCTGGTTGGCTGCTGCTCTTTAATACATAGTGATGGAAGTGCCACGATGTGTGCTGCAGGCCACCAATCCTGTCATCAAGCAGCGTCGCGTTACACATGGACCTCTTGCTTCAGCGACCAGGAGCTCCCATATTACGCTTTCATGGTTTGATGCTTCAGGGCCCCTGGGAAATTTAAGGAGGTTCAGCACCTCTGCCAAAGAGCTCCAGGATGGACGAAGCCACTGGGCTGTGGTTGGATTCTTTTGCACTGGGACTGCTAGTGGTTCCAGTTTCAGAAGCAACTCTTGTCCTCCCTGGCCTTTCTGCAAGGGCAGCCTGTCGCGAGCTGCTTGGTGGTTTAAAGCACCGTGGAGCTACAGGCAGAGTCCAGCAGCCGAGGGCTGGACAAGCTACTGAGTGCTTTAGATATCCACGGTGAGCATCTTCTGGAGGGACGTGGCTGAGCCAGGGCAGCTGGTGTGGTTAGGGAAGGCACCAGGCGTGAGGAGCGTGGAGCAAGTTCATCTCTGTGTGGTTTTTTCTTTCTCAGCGATCGTTCCGTAGGGATTCCTGCGTGTCCGGGGTGCGCTTCAGCGGTCCCTCTGGCTTTCTGCAGAAGCGTTTGGGATGGCTGGTGGTCTCCACCTCTGTGAGAGCGTGGGATGGGGCTTCAGTGGCGTTTGTACAGGTGTTAAGCTCCCAAAGAGCTGGGTTTGCTCTTGATCGCTTACCCTTCTAGGTCGTGTATTCCCAGGCGTTCAGACGTGGACAGGCTGCTCTTTCCTCTCTGTCTCCTGTCCAGGCTCTGCTGACTTGCTGCTGGGCCCAAATGGTCCTGCCCCTGGCCAGAGGATGCCGCTGAGAGCGGCACCTCCTTGAGGCAGTACCTTGTGAGCTGGGGCAGTTTCCTGAATCCGGAGCCAGATCCAGAGCTCCCGCTTCCTTGGCTTTATCCACCAGTGTGGCTGTGATGCTTTTCTTTTAATGGACGTTCAGAGGCTTTTTTTGTTCTAGGGTTCTGTCATCCCACTTAAATTCACTCTCTGAAGGGAGTTTGTGCAGTCCACACCTAACAGCTGCTTTCTGACTGAAATACTAGACCTTTAAGTGTGTAAAAGTAATTGGATTATGCAAACTAATCGCTTCAAATGAGGTTTTAAAGCGTCAATCAGCAAGTTGTAGGTGCCCGAAGCTGGGCGGTTCTCAACGGTTCCTTTATGCAGCTGAAGCACAAACGTGAGGAGGACGCACGGAAACCCTCCCTCACGCCACAACACGGCTTTTGAGAGTAGAAATTTCTGTGCAGTCGCATTTTTAACTGTATGGTTTCAGTTCTCCCGTTAAATTAACCCACATGGCTGCTCTTTTTCACCAAGTGCTCTTACCTCGATGCCTTGTTGTTCTAGTGCAACACCGACAGTGGTGGGGGGGGTGTTACCTTCTGCTTGCGTCTTCTGCTGATGGTTTTGAGAGGTGAGCCGCGCCCCGTGGCCCTTCCCAAAGGGCGTGTGTTGACTTGGGGGGATGCGTTTGGAGCGTGTATGGAGCTGGCTCTCACGCACAGAGACTCTTCTCACTGCCTGGAGAACAGCTAGACTCTCTCTTTTCCTTCTGCTCAATTCAGTGTTTCCTGTGAGTCT
>NW_010421086.1:42559-43348 GCF_000710305.1 Buceros rhinoceros silvestris
TTTCCCTTCTGCTCAATTCCGTGTTTCCTGTGAGTCTCACGATCGTGTCTCTTCACTGCTCCGCAGGTCAGATGCCGGGGCCCGGTTCGATGATACCCGGACAGCCCATGCCAGGCCGGATGATGCCAAGCGTGTCGGCCAACATCCATCCTGCCGGCGGCGGTCCTCCCCCACCTGGCATGTCACCGATGTCGGGAAACCTCATTGGACCCCGCGTTCCTCTGGCAGCTCCCAATGGCATGTGTAAGTGGATCTCCAGCAGAAAGCGTTCCCGATAGACCTGGTGTGGCTTTGCTGTCGCTTGTCTGTATCTGCTGCAGGACTGGCAGGATCTGCTGGCAGCCAGAGACTGATGCCAGGGCTGTGCTTGAAGCTTTAAGTGCTCGTCTCCCCTCTAGGCATCCAAATATACTGCATTGTCCTTTGTTTTATTTATAACATCCCGTATTTTATTTATAATGACACCAAGGCTCCGTCGTCGTCATCAGAAACCTCTCTGGACTTAGTCCGGGAGAAGAGGCAGGGGTAGAGGATGCGCAGCAGAGGTTCAGGCTGAAATTTATAGCTAAATCCCCGAATAGTGGAGGTCAGAATAGAATTTGGTTCCACCAGACCTCACAGAAGACTCGGCACCATGAGATTAAAAAGAGGAGGAAGCAAAAGGTCTATTGGGCACGTTCCTACACGGTATAAAACCTACCCCTCTGAAAATGAAGCTGGCTTGTGCCAGCCAGAAAAAAAAAAAGAAGCCACTGAAGTCAGTGGCCGCTGTGTTGGGGTTACTCGACT
>NW_010421086.1:43418-43883 GCF_000710305.1 Buceros rhinoceros silvestris
AAAGAAGCCACTGAAGTCAGTGGCCGCTGTGTTGGTGTTACTCGAATGAGCGTGAGGATGCAGCCAGACGCGGCAACGAGAGAGGAGCTGCCCTGGCTGGCGCAGGATGAGCCCCGCGGTGAATCCGCTGCGTTGGCCGCAGCCCGGGACACGCTGCTGGTCTGCTTCAGTGCAGCCATCGCAGCCCCAGAGGGGTCATTGAGCACGACTGTCCCCGGCTGGGGAGGAGTTGCCGTCGCTCGTGGTACCTCTCCCAAAAAATGCTGGGGAAACGCCGTTCTATTTTGGCTCAGCTGAAAGGAACTGAGCCCTGACTCATCGGTGTAGCCAGCGTAAGCGTGAAATACTCCATTCCCAGGTTATTTTAGTTCCGCTCCTTGTTCTCCTGCTGCTCCTCTGCCTTTCCTCGGTTTCCCTTCCTGTTCTCTGAGCCTCTGCTGCTGGGAGTATCTTACGTCAGGTTGT
>NW_010421086.1:44084-45179 GCF_000710305.1 Buceros rhinoceros silvestris
CTAAACAAGTCCGTCATGTTCTATTAACATCTCCTCCCTGGGCATGAAAGCTGGCCTTTTGTATCCTCCGTCTCTTCCCCCCGACTTGCTGCATCTGAGGATTCCTCGACTTTAACCTACATACACCGTGCAGAGCCCTGTTTACGTAAACCCTATTGTTCCGTCTATTTTAAAGAGAAAAAAGCCATAATCTAAAGGCTGGAGCAGATTGCCGGGAGATGAGAAATGCTAATTCCAGCCCTGAGAGTTGCTTGATGTGTACTCTGCCAGCTCCTGCGCTGCAGTCCTGTCATCTTTGCTCTAAAAGATGGAGGGTTTTTCCTCTTCACAGAGCCCACGCAGCACGTAGGGGCTGAAAAGCCCAACACAATGTGCAGCGGAGCTTCACGTGAAGCTTAAGAGACGGGGAAACCACAGTCGTGGCCATTTCTGGGGACTTTTGCCTCGTCCCCCGTGGCATTAGATGCCTGGGCGCTGATGTTGGGTTCCTTTCCTGCATTCAGCCCCTGCCGGGGTCCTGCTCACCGCTTCTCCTCTGTTCCTTTGCAGATCCCCCTCCTGCACAGCCGCCTCCACCAGCGGAAGGGGTGACACCGCCTCCGGCCGGAGCCCCGCCGGCCTCAGCCGCTCCCTAAGCAGTCAAGGAAGAAGGAACTTCTCCAGCAACATAGTGGTGACCAAAAACGAATTCCTCAGTTACCTTCTGTTCCCCTGGGAGGTCGTCCCCTCCCATCGGCCTGCCCCGCTCGTGTCTGTGTGCGTGTACATGAAGCACACAGACACGACGCCTTGTCCCGCCCCCCTCCCCGCCGCTCGTCACCTCGGCAGCGCTCAGCGTTCCCTTGGGAAAGCTTTAGATGCCGGTAGTGCCTCCGTGTTGCTGCTGGGAAGTCCTTGCGCTTCGGTCTCCTCAGAGCGCGCTCGGCTCTGGATTCCTCTGGTTTCCTTCGTCTTGGTGTTTTGAGCTTTGGGTTCTCCTGGGGAAGGTCTAAAAGCCCCAGCTCTGAAGGTGGGGGCGTTAACCGAGCGTTACGCTGCAGCGGGTGCCCGCTCCACCTGCCGCGGCGTGGTTCGGGGGCTCCGGGGGGGGCGAAG
>NW_010421086.1:45453-45719 GCF_000710305.1 Buceros rhinoceros silvestris
AGTCCCGGGGCCGCCTCACTAACTTATTAAAGAAAATATTGATCCAGCGCGAACGAAGCCAGGAGTGAATCAATCAGAATAAAACCACTCAATGGTAGGAGTTTTCTCGCTCCAGTTTTTTACCTTTCTTTTGCCTCTGAAGGTGGTAGTTGAACCTTCCCTCTGAGTAGTTTGGTACAGTAGCCAACTGAGGAATAAACCCGTGATTTTTAGTCCCTTTTTTTGGAGCATATACTTTTTACTTTTTAAAATGAAAAGAAAACAAC
>NW_010421087.1:0-416 GCF_000710305.1 Buceros rhinoceros silvestris
AAGAAAAGCAAAATAAGTTTCTGTCTTCAGCTCAGAACTTTTAAATATTGCACTTCCCATCTGCTTTTATTGTTTATGCACAGTAGACACATGCCATTCAGAAATCATATTAAATTTACAAATACAACGTACCCAGCATCTTAGGTGGTGAAGACTGCGTTAGCAAAGTCACAAAACAGACAGCAGCAGCTACCCAAAAACTGTGGATTTATTACAGTCAACATTGCTCAGCACTCCAACAGACCAAAATTAATTATAGGTTTGGATGTCAGTCAGGATTACTACAGAACAAATTCCTGAACATTCAGGAAAACTCTTTAAGGAAGATGAGCCAAGATGCATATACACTCACTCAAACAAGTGAAAATCTTGCACTGAAGGGTACCCAAAGGGGTCACTCACCAAAAGGGGGGGGG
>NW_010421087.1:596-2538 GCF_000710305.1 Buceros rhinoceros silvestris
ATGGCTCACTTAATCTTGGGAAGTATCTTCAGACGGTTTTCCATCTGAGGGGAGAGTGCCCGACTGCAAAATCCTGCTGCTCCAAAGATGACCAACTCAAATTGGTTCTCCAGCAGGGCTCCTTTTATACCCCAGCTGAGTGTGAGCTGGGGTCATTTAAAGTAGTTGGATATAAGCACAGACAAGAGGCCAGCTAAGGAGCCTCAACTGAGAGGTACCCAATAGCCCTGGGGCATCTCATTGGGGCGTCTGTACCTGCCACAGAAATGGATCGGAATCTCCATACCTTCCGTGTAACTTGCATCCAAGAAATTTACCTTCAAAATTAAGACATCTGTCCATCAAAATGTAACGGACAGCAAGTCTAAACAGAAAACACCAAATTCTCTTACTATCAAGATTATCGCGACAACTGAGTAAATCACATTCATAATTATAATATCACTGTACATTTTTCAGAATATTTCCATCAATTCTAAAAGTTTAACGTCTTCCCCAGCACATCATTGACCCTTATTTTCCTTATTGTTTTCTTTAGAAGGAATTGCTTAATTTCCTTTTGATGTCACACATACTTGCATCGGGTGTCCATGCCCAGGCATTGGCGATGGTGCTAAAGGCACCTCTGTGAGGAGCAGCCAAGGCTGCCCTGTGTCTGGCACAGTCACTTCCACTGCAGGGTGTAGCTGAGCCCCACGTCCAAGATGGTTGTGCCCTGGGGAAAGCAAGCGCAACAAAGGGTGGAAAACACCATTCGGGCAGAGGAGGAGTGAACAGAAAAAGTGAGAAATGACAAAGGGAACACCAAGCTCTGAGAATGAGGAAGGGAAGGAGGTGCTCCAAACACCACAACAGATATTCCTGGCAGCCCATGGAGAGGACTACACCAAAGCAGACACCTGCACTACAGCCTGTGGAAGCCCCAACCCCGGAGCATGTGAATATTCCCTGAAGTAACTTCAGCCCATGAGAAGGACCTACACCGGAGCAGGATCCTGACAGGAAGTGCAGCTCCTGCTATATCTACTCCCACACTGGAGCAAGTTTATCCTGAAGGACAAGAGCCTGTGGAGAGGACCCATGCTGGAGCAGAGAAAAAATGTGAGGGAGGAAGCAGAGAGAAACTGCTACGGACTGGCCAGAAACTCCTGTTACCCCCATACTCCTACTGGCACAGCAGGGCTCGTGTCCACACATGTAAACTATTTTCTACCCCAAAACTAGGTAGCCATCCCATACCGCTTACTGTGAGCGTTCTGTGGCTATGAGGCTAGGGGTTACCAAACTATTTATTTTATAACTGTACATAGAATAGCTTTCAGGTGTAATATCTGTGACAAAAGCAAGCAAGAAGATCTTTCAAGAGTCTGGTATCTGAATAAAAGATTTCTGTTATTGGGAGAAATATGAGCAGATGTTTTTTGTATGCAAATGTTGTTTCACGTTTGTCCTAGCCTTCCTGCAAAGTAATCTGTCTGGATACAGATGCAGAGAGAATACGAGGTTAGTGGCAACTGCTACTTTTCTGCCTCCGCATTTTAAAAACAATCATCTTTCCAATCCAAGATAACTGTTGCTTCTCCTTCACAAAGAACAGTGATTACTTGTGTCTTTCCTTGCCTTTCAACTAAAGAAAAATCTCAGTGGCCAACTTCATTTTCATCTCCTGAAAGTTCCCTCATGTGACATTTTCCTAGTGTTGCGTACTAGAGTGATCTTTTGTCTTGTGAAGAAGTGGGGTTTTTTCAGAACAAGTAGTTTGGTCACTTGACAGAAACAGCCTTCTAGAATCAACTTTAATCAGCCTTTGTTTTAGCATTGGCTTTGATTAAACCACTGGATTGCTTCTGCAGAAAACTGCATAAAACAGGTGGAAAGTCTGATCTGCAGAACTCTGAGTAACAGAGGCTATGGTTTCTTTTAATTATATACATAATATATA
>NW_010421088.1:0-200 GCF_000710305.1 Buceros rhinoceros silvestris
TTTAGAAACGCAGCCAAACCAAACCCCACCCAGCGTCATCTGCTGTGCAGGGAAAAGGCCTTTATGGGTGATGGGGCTGGGAGGGGAAGATGTCCCTGGGCTGCCGGCCAGCACTGCAGTGGCAGCAGTCGCCAGGGTTTCCAGCAGGCCCTCGGCACAGCGTTCGCCCGGGGGCCAGGGACCTTCCTTCAGCAGCCGCT
>NW_010421088.1:605-973 GCF_000710305.1 Buceros rhinoceros silvestris
AGCACTCGCTGCCTTGGTGCTCGTAGCAGGCCTAGAGCGGTGACATGAAGAACAGCCCAGCACTGGGTGTCGGGTGAAGGCACCTCCGCCCCGCTCCCGCTGGGCAGTGCCGGGGCTCCCTGCCGGAGCTGGGACCTTAGATGGGTCAGGGCAGACAAAATGGGTGCGCGACGGATGGGAGAGCGGCTGGGCCATCACCTACAGCCTGGGGTGCGGCTGCAGCGGGGGCATGTCCTCAACCTTCCTTAACGCCTGCCAACAGGATTCCACCCAACGCCAAACTCTTCTTTGAGGTGGAACTGGTGGATATCGAATGAAAGGATGTCTCCTCTGCTGGGAGCTCCCGGCAGCGCAGACCTCTCGTGTAA
>NW_010421089.1:0-200 GCF_000710305.1 Buceros rhinoceros silvestris
CCCCAGCGGATGACGCTAGGATCTGAGGGTTTCTGCGGCGGAGCTGGGCAGGACCACCAGTAAAGTCGAGCCGAGCGATGGCGCAGCTCTGGGTGTGGGCCAGAGCTCAGCCTTTGTGTGAGCGCAAGGGACACACTCGGGGCAAACCTCCTGTCCCCTTGGGAAAGCTCCACGTGGCTCCTGCACACCACGACAGTCCC
>NW_010421089.1:348-812 GCF_000710305.1 Buceros rhinoceros silvestris
CGATGGTCCCTGTGGCAGGAGCAGCAGCGTCTCCCATGGAGCTGAGGGTCATCTGCTGGACTGGAAGCGCCTGAACTCATGCCTTGGAGCGCCCCAGCAGGCTCCCGAAATCATCATTCTAAGGGTCGAAGTTGAGAGCCTCGAGCAGCAGGAGGAGCCTGCAGCAGACCCAGCTTCTCCCTACCAGCTTCTTGGTGGCCACCACCAAAGCTTCCGAGCACTGCAAAGTGCCTGGAGCACCTTCCTTCACCGTCACACCCCAGACAGCCCCGAGCTCGGCTGGTGTTTCTGCTCCACGCACAAAATCGCTTGAAGTTCTCGCTCGAACTGGTGGACGGTGGGACGGGATATGGTTCCTCCACCACGGCACCCAAGAGGACCAGCCGCAACGCCTTAATTGACGGCATCCTTAATTAACGGCAGGGGGGGCAGGGGCTGGGGCAGGGGGGGGGCGGCCCAAAACA
>NW_010421090.1:0-4432 GCF_000710305.1 Buceros rhinoceros silvestris
GGGGGAGTGGGGGGTGCAGGGGGGGAAGGGAATAAACCATGAGGAGGTCTAGTATGTCTTCTGGGAGTTAGGCAAGGGAGAAGGATGGTGAGCAAGATGGTGACGTGTCTTTTAAAATGCGATACATAGGTGATGGAGGGAGGGCTTGTGGATGGTTTTCCCCTACAAGCCATTCCAATGATGTGTCTCTCTTTTAACGTAAAAAAATGTGTGTGTGCCAGTCCCAAAAAACCCCACCAAGCTTTGCAGCAAGGACCTCGTGGTGTGAGAGAAGTGATGAGAAATCAATAGTAACTTTTTCACAGCTTTTGGGGGCACAATGAACCCTTTGCCTCCAGCTTAGGAAGCGTTTCTGTGTCTACCTTAGCACCCAGTGAGGTCTAAAAGGCAGATCTGTATAGAGAAGCAATTGTTGTTGAGGACTTATGCCACATGTTTCTAAACGCTCAGCAGCTGAAACTTTGGTGTCCTTGAGAAGGACCAGATCAGTTAACTATGGAAAATTCTCCTCCAATAACTTCTATTTCTACATTTGCCAGAACAGGGCTGTGACTTGGAGAGTGTCTCTTCTAGTCACACATCAAAAATACTAAAAGTAATATGTTGTACTAATACAATAATTATTCCTTAGAGATGTGTGCGACATCTTCAACAATTAGAAGCACATTCTAAGGTGGAGGCTTTCTACTGCAGTGCTGTTCTCAGATTTGTTGTATAGAGCTACTCTAACATGTTTATGAAATAGTTTGGATGAGTCAGTATGGTATTTATCTTACAGGGACTTGGACCTTTTTATTTGGATCTGGACACTGTCATTCAGCAAGATATTCTTACAGTGAGGGGTTTTATTTCTATTTTCAGGCAGTTTTAATTTCCTTCTTGGCTACACTGAAAGGGGATCTATTTCTACAGTCCATTTCCCCAGAGTAGCTTGATGGATATAGCTTTTGTAACATTACATAAATTAGAAATATTTTCTGTTTATTACTTAGTGTAGCTGTTCCATTTATTAACTTGTGTTGAGGAGGAAAAAAACTTTGGATCCAATTCTCTCACTTGCAAGTAATTTACTGTGAGTTGTTTTGCTTTATTGGATTCAGAGTTAGCTTCCAAGATGGCAAGGGAGAGAATTAACAATTTAAGGAGAAAGTATTTGGCATTGCATAAATATATTTATGTTTTTACTTGGCTACTAATTTCAGCTTTGGCTCTTGCTGCTGCTGTTGTATGAAAACTAGAAGAGTCTTGTCAGAATTTTTTCTGTATTAGAGGTCTTGGGAGGTGTAAACGAATGTTGATGTAATTCTAAAACGTAAAGGTTCCCTACAAAGCGTGATCAGGCCTGTCTTATCTAATCAGAATACAAGCAGTTCCCTTGTAGCAGATCTCTGAGGTTGTCTGAGATGCCTTGAGAGAATGAGAGATCCCCTGTGCCTTTGCTGCCTCTGATTCCCAGCACTGTAGCAGATCAGAAAACAGGATGAACAAGACATAGCCCTGTGTTTTACATTAGGTCAACTAACTGCAGAGGGGCCAAGTCCTTCTGAAAATCAGAGCAATAATACTGATACTGTTTATCTCATTCTAAGATCTTAAAATATCCGGATGTTTAAGTGATCTTGCTTCTCTTTGCCTGCCTGGAGTCGCAGGAGCAGGCTGGCAGAGGGAGCCAGCAGCAGCTCTAGTCTTTCATCCCTCTACCACGGTTTCCATCAGACCTTGGCTCTTCTACTGACAGCTGCTCCTCCTGAGCACTTTGCAGGACATTTTCCTGAGCCAAATATTGAGGACAGATACTTGGAACAAGATTCCCTGGATTATCAAAGTCTGGAGCCACAAGTCCCTAATTTTCCCCAGCCTTAACCAAGTAGATTGCTTTGGCTAAAGTCCTCAGGCTCCTGCTCCCAAACAGGTGCTGCTCTGCCCACATTATGAGGACTTGGGCAGGTGTCTGGTGCCAGGTCCCCAGAGGACCATCACTGCCCTCACCCCAAAGAGGGGTGGGGCTCCACACTCCTCTGCTCTCTGGTGAGGAGCTTTAGGAGCCTCCAGTTGCCCATGTGCTGCTGCTTCCCTGGACAGCAGACAGTGTTTATGGGAGACACAGGTCCTGGCTGCCACCTGCTTCTTCAACTTTCTTGCTGTGATGGTCCTTGAACTGAAGTCCCAGAGTGAGGCCTGACTTCAGTAAGTCGAGAGGGGTCTGTTGCTGAATTGGCTGGAGCACAGACTTAAATCTCTTCTTCAGCGGATATCTGGCTGGGCCACACATGCTGACAAGCTTAAGACTTTTTCTCCTTGGAGAAACTGGTGCAAGGATGGTTAACTTCCAATTTGAGAGCACTGGGTTGCAATGTCAAGCAGTATGTTTAGTAAACACCTTAAGGCAGTGCCATATTCTGTGCAAACCCTGTAATCCCTGGGATTGGACAGACACCAATTAAGCAAGGTCACCGTCTCCTTTCATATATAGGTTGAATAATCATTAAGGCAGAAATTAAAAAAACCCCACCAATGTCTTCTTTCAGGGTTCAGTGATTAGAAGCAGATCCCCAAAGAGGTGTTTCTGTTGCTGGCTGTGTCAGTGTCTCTCTGTGATGCTAAGAGTGAGAAAGTGTCTGTGCTGAAGTGAGATTGCATGAACAGCTTCATTAGACTCTTTAATGTGTCTGTCTTTAAATACAGTTTTTCTGTATGCAATTTCCTACATCAGTTTATAATAAGGAACAGTTTTCACGTCTGCTGCACCACAAACTCCTCCATCTATCAGTGACTCATCTGGCAGTGCAGCACAAAGGAACAGCCTGGATTAAAAATGCTTTTGTGTGTGGGGCTGACAGAGATTTGAAACTTTCCCATCATGAAAGATTTTGTTTCTCTTTTCTTTGGCTGCCCCTGGCTTCCATTATCATTCCTAATCTTTTAAGGCTCACAAAAAACTAAAGAAGAAAATGAAAGCTTTTTCTAGCATAAGAGGAATAAGCAAACTTTACTGTTCTTTCAGTTACTGTCACATACTCTGTTCCTCCACAGTTGCTGTTTCCCCGCTCTCTGTAAACAGTGTGAACTGCTCGCAGAGTTTGATTTATTTCCATGGCATCGTTTGTGCCTGTTATCTATCTCACAAGGAAAAGGCATCAATTCAGACACTATTTAATTCACTCGTATTGGACTGCAATAGTAGAAATGGATGCTTATTTGTGGATTTGATTACACAGAGAATTAATCTTTTTTATGCTTTCGGTAAATAGGAATGGTTGCCCAATACTTCTCATTTTAATGCTGCGCCTTTCAGGCTCAGCCAGGCTCCTTTTGAAATTAGCTGAATTTTGGTATTTATCTCCAGGTGACAGGTAAGCATGAAAGCCCTTTGGTTTTTTTGTTCTTTTGCTTAAGGACGACTACATGAGTATCAGCCATGTGTCTAGAATGGAAACCACAATCCTACAGATAATTTCTTATACAAGTAAAATCCTGTTGTGTAATCTGAGTACCATGAAAATCAAAACCCTGCTGCTAGAATTTTTTGCATTTTTTTCAACTTAAAATAATACACTTTGGGTGTATGAACTCTTGCTCCTTACATTTTATGAAATTGTCTCTTTAAAACTTCTTTCCACTAATGGCCAGGTTAAGACACATAAATAATGGAAAATGATCAGCAAATACTATTATTAAAGTAGAAGGTAACTGGTCACTTTGCAAATAAACCTTTTAAACTTCCTCCTAAGTGACAGTAATTACAGAGCACATCTTGCAGAATCTCACCCACTACACACAGGGTATGAGGATGTGTCTGGTGGTATCGGATGTGGATGTTTTTATTTGCAAGGGGACGGCTGCCACTCAGCTCTATTCCAATGAAAGCACGACCAGAAAAATCTAAATTGCAAAGTTAATGCATTTAAAAGGAAAAAAAAATGTGCTTAGAGGCCATAAATATTTGTTCTTTTTATTGTGTAGTTGCTCTGTAAAGGATAGCCAAAGTTACACAGCGACTTCCTAGAAACGTTGTTTTAGCACAGGGAACACTGTGGGGTTTTGCATCATAACTTAGTTATGGACAGCGAGAGGATCCTGTAGTGCCACTGCACCTCTGGCAAGCATTAAATGCCGCTGTGACAGACTCTGAGTCTATAGGCTGGTTTTCTCGGTATATTTATCTCCATGACTAGACTGGGACACGTCAGGCACTGAGGTTGGGGCATTCTCCTGCTGTCACTGAACAGTAAAATGAATATTCCTCATGCTTTGCAGTAAATGTGTGGGAGGCAAGAATAGCATAAATGACACAGAAGTTCTATTAAGAGTCTGACATTGGTGGGAAACTGTGGTGAAATCCTGACAAGGAGAAGCTTTCTGAACTCCTACATCAGGTGTTGCCATGCTCAGAAGTCCTGCGGATCATGAATTTTGGGCTAGAATTCAGCAG
>NW_010421090.1:4584-22737 GCF_000710305.1 Buceros rhinoceros silvestris
CCTCAGAGAGCCCCCCAGTAATCAGGAAAGCACCACAATGATCATGCAGCCTTATGACATGAAGGTGTCATCTTCTGTCTGCTCTCCAGCCAGAGCCTGGAGGATCTCAACTCACAGAGAAAAGGTCAGTGGAGAAGTTGTTAGAAAATATCTAACTAACCCCCAAACTTCTTGTAGAGTTGCATCAACTTGGCCATGACTTCCCTTGGAATGTTTCTCAAAGCAATGAGATGTGGCTAAACATTGCCTACAATAGTCCACTTACTGTGTGAGAGATTCAGACAGGGCTTGGATTTGTGACCTGGTGGACTGCTGGCCTTCACCCCTTTCCTCAGCAGCCCACCCAAATACCAATGCATCCTGGCACGGGTCTACAGGAGATTCACCTCCCCTTCTGCGCTCCTCAGCTCACAAGGACTGTGATGGGGCTGCTGTACATACGCAGGAAAGAGCTGGGGGTGATGGGAAATCATCCCCGGTTGTTTGTGCAAAAGTCAGGGAGATTCTTGGTCTCCTTTGTGTCATGTTATTCACTAAAAACTTCCTTTCTGCAAGAAGTTTTAGTAAGGTAACTTTAAGTCTGTGAGAGAAATTTGGTAACTAGAATACATAGAGAATCCGAGCTTTCCAAAAGCTTTAGATATGCTTACCTGGTGTTAACTCAGTAAACCATCGCTGTACAAAACCAAACCAACCAAGCAAAAACCACTACCAAAAAAAAAAAAAAAAAAAATCCCCTTAGTTCAGAAATTCCTTAAGTATTTTTTTGGAAAATATACCTTTTTGGAAAAAATACCTTTTTTGGAAAAAAACAGAATAAAACTGCAGTGGAGTGTTCTTTTGAACGTTTCCATTGCCCTGGTGGTGCTTAACATGATGGGGAAATTATTCGAAAGGAAATGAAATGCTAATTATACCTAAAAATGGCAGCGTCTGATCCATCTGCATAACCTAACTTGTATGGCTGTCAATAAAACGTCAAACCTCTAAAAAGGAAAGTCTAATATTTATGAAAACAAACTTGTCTTAAAATCTTTTAGTTCTGAACAGTCACTCTATCCTGTGGCAGCCGACCCGTTTACTGGGAACCTGGGGAGCAGTGGGACAGGCACTGCTTAAATGAGGCTGTGCAAGAGACAACATTGTTAGTCACCAAGGAGCAGGTATTGCACTGGAAACTGTCACGGACTTGTCTAACTTCATCTTACGTAGAGGGTATTGTCAATTATAGGTAATCCTTGGTAATTAAGTGTTGATCTCGTTTGCTTCTTTTGTGTGGCAGCAGGAAAAAAACGTCCCCATGCAGCTGCTTGTGCTCAGTTTATCATTTTAAAAGACACATCCGCTTGGCTCGCACTCCGCCTGCATTGGTAGGTTAGATGCTAGTCCCTAGGGGCCAGCAGTACCTCTTCAGCTGTAAATGTAGGTCAGCTGGCTGCCGAGGAGTATGTTCCTGATTGGTGAAAGCACAACCCCTCACACGTGACTTCACAGCGTGCTGCATTTGTCTGTCTTCTAAGAGAGCTCTTTTTGCTGGAGAGGAGAGCGGTCCAGGTGCCCTGGTGAGATTTGCAGTCCTAGCAGCCCTTCTTACACCTGTCCTGGGTCGCCTGTGTCAATAGCCCTGTGACACAGCCACAATCTGCCTGGTGTGACACAGCCATGACACGCCGGGCAGACTCTTAAAGATGTGTGCGGAACTTGCTGTTGAGATTTGCAGATTTGAAGACGAAATTCTTGAAGAAAAATGCGTGTTGAGTTGGTTGAAGGTAGTATTTCACACCACTGGAATTAAAGATGTGTCCAGTGCCAAACCTTCATCCACAGGTAATGCAGGAGGAAATGTTTTTTTACTCTAAGGGTGACTGGGCACTAGCACAGGTTGCCCAGAAATGGTGAACACTCCATTCTTAGAGAAATAGAAAAGCCACCTGGACACGAGCCTGGGCAATTGGCACTAGGGGCTCCTGCTTGAGTAGGGGGATGGGACCGTGTGACCTCTAGAGGCCCCGTCTACCCTCAACCAGTCCGTGATTCTGTGAATTCAAAATGTGTGGCCTCAAATGAAACAATTAATTAAACATTAATTGCATATTGTTACGACTGGTCGCTCTTGGGTTTGTGTCTTGCCTCAGCCAAGAAATTCCTGCTTTTCATCCAGGCTGCTGCTGAACTATTTATGCGAGGTTTTTGCCCTGAGCTACCTCAGGGTTTTCAAACCTGGAGCCAGCTTGGTTCTGTCCTCACTGTAATTGCCTGACTCGTGCACTTCTGAGCGCCTCCAGAGCAGACCGTGGGATAGCACGTCCTAGAAAAAATCCTCGTCACTGTAATCGCAGTTGAAGACGAATCTAAACTTCATATTCTTTCAAATCTCTGCATGTTTTCAAAGGAATATTTTAAAAGGGACGTTTTGTTTTGCCGTTGCTTTTTTTTCTTTTCATTTCAAGCACCATTAAGAAGCCTCCTGCAGTTTTGCCTCATCCCTCTGTGCAGATACTGCTGTTGGTTTATAACAACCATTGTGTACTTCTGTGATCGATGTATTTATCTTTTGAAACATAATTAAGAAACTGCGGGCTGCATTTTTTCCTTTAAAACACTTAATTTTTTCCCTTAAGGAATCCATTGATGCTCATGTAAGACTCTAAATCCCCTTTTTAATAGGCATGCTGCTTTCTCTTTTATTAGCTAACTACTTCACCTTCTCCATAGCACCCATGTTTCTGTATGAAAAAGCCAACTTTATCCCGAGCATTTGCTTGCTCCTCTACGCAGACTTGTTTTGTAGCTTGTCCTGACCACTTCCCTCTGTTCCAGTCATTTTGCATAGACAGAAATTCACCAGCAGCAATTAAGTTCCAAACATAATAAGGTCTAGGAGGGGACAGTTTTCTTTTTCTTAGGGAACACATAATTATCCAGTCCTCATTTTATATGCAATTTATTTTCCCATTAAGCTTACAAGGGGCTGCAGCTGTATCTTTCCCTTCAAACTCCCCAAAATACTCCAGTGCTGGATTTGCTTTCTGGTCATTTTAGCAAACTAGTTTAAAGCAAAAAAAATCACTAAGTTGCCATATCTGGAAATTGCACATCTACGTTTATCTGTCTCCGTGGGGATGTTGGTCTAGCGGCACAGACTCTCCTTTTCACTTGCTATAGCTGAAGAGCTGATCCTATGGCCAACACAGCAGGTACTGGAGTGCACCAGTTTTGGCCTCAGGAAGTAACAAGGTTGTAGTGGTGGTGGTTTGGATTCCCCTTGCTGTGTAACATGATGAAGTTTGCAGACAAGCTGCTAGAGAGCTTGCGTGTTTGTTTCTTCACAATTTCTCTTGAAGACAGGATCGGGCTTTGCAGCTACCTTTACACTGATGGGCTCAAATTTGATGCCGCAAGGATTTTTCCAATGTTGCAAAACCACTTCCCTTCAAATCCCATTTATTTTTGGGTTTGTCATACTGAAACAATCTTACAATGTCTGTATTTTTATAAGGCAAAATTACTCTTCTGTTATTTCTTTCTGCAGCCTAAGCAGAATAATTTACTTCATAAAAATGACTTTGTATAAAACCATGACATGTTCTTTGTTTAATTCAGTATTTAATGTGAGTAGGGGCAAAAGATTCTCTGCCTGCAGGTAGCACACTCACTTCCTGAACGCTGAGAGAACTGTGCAAGGCTAAGTGACCTCTCTCTGTACAGATTACTGAGGTTTGGTTTCAATAAAAACACCCCCTCTTCCTGAAAGAAAACCACATTGAAAAGGTGGCGTATTTCCTCGATGGGAGCCCGAGCAGGACCCTGAGTACTGCCTTCTAAAGCTTTCCTTGGAAGCTTGGTAGCAGAAGCAGCGTTAGACTCTGACTATGGTTAACCTCTTTCAAAAAGTGTGCACTGGTCAGAAACGTGAATCAAAATACATAAAAAAATCAAAATACAAAATCTCCAGTTGTCAACCTAACACCTTTTTTTATGAGAAAAAGATGGCCAGGGAAGCTTCAGGAGGAGCATCATTCACACCATCTCAAGGTGCTGTGGATAATCAGCCTCAAGGGAAGTCCTGTAAGCTCAGTGGTCTTTTAAGCTACTGGGTTTAGGTTTATTATAGACCCGTGGTCATATCCTGGTGCCACCGAATCAGAGATACTGCTAAATAGTCCCCTGGGCTTCCTATGTGCTGAATGTACTGCAATAGATGGACAAACATCCCTTGAGTATTCTCTTAAAATTCTGAACTGGTGGAGGAAATAATCTTAGATTTCCACTAGAACCATGGAAAAAAAAAAAAAAGACTTATCTCCTCTCCCATTATCACCTTGCTAAATCTCTTTAAGGTCCACCTTCTTGCCCTTCCAAGTTTCTCAGAAGAACTGTATAAGACAGGTGGCTTTCATGAATCATATCTTATCGACAGGACTGTCTATCTGTGTTTTGGGGAGATAAGGCCTGGTTATCTGGCTTGCAAAGTTGGTTGTGGACTGAATGCATATAGCAAAAATTTACAGAACATTCATTTTCTACTACTTTAAGAGGTGCATATACAAACAAATAAAACTTATCATAGAAAGATGATTTATTTAATGCTAGAGTTTGTGGCTCAGCCACAGGCTTTGTCTTAATACCATGAAGCCGCTCCTAATGACTGGGCTGAATCCCAGGTGCCTCGTCCAAATTACACTACTGATTAAACCAGCCTTTTTACAGTGATGTTGCTGACATGACTGACGTTTTCCAGCTGCTAGTTCAGCCAGGTCTGTGGGGATGACCTTCGGACAGGTCCATTTTGTTTCTTCCAGAAAGCATTTGCTCCTGTTTGCACACTGTCATGTTAGGGTGTGCTAAACTGAAAGCTCTGTTACACTGTCGGGTAATCTGTGCCACCTTTGTAATGCTCAGCTTTGTGTTTATGAGAAGATACAAAAAAATAAACCTGTCAAAAATTAATCTGGCTTCATTTGAAAGTTGACTGATTCCAGGCAAAGCACAAACAAACCTTGCAGGTATCAGAAAAATCCATCCTGCCTGCTTAAATGATCATTGGAAAGGGGATTTCCATTTAATAATTTTATTCTAGTCACCACCATGAAACCATAATAACAGATAAACCATCAGCAACCAAGTGTTACCCATTAAGCAGTGCAAACTCTCGGTCTACTGCCATTGCAAGTGCAGAATCCACAGTAATTTGATTTGGGTAATTTTTTCAGGAAATACTTTTGCACAGCAGAGACCTACCCAGGCAGTTGCTTTGCAAAATATGGACTTGTCACAGGCGGGGAGAAAAGAAGAGTTAGAAGAACAAGGTTTCCTGCTCAGAGTTAGGTGGGCCTCATTTTTCTGGAACTGAGACAGCAATTTTTCTGGTTTAGCTTGAAAGAAGAACTTAAAAGTGACGAGTTGTTGACTGTTGCCTTTAACAAGAAGGACTGAAAGCAGTTTGATGTTTCCAATTCAGTACCAGGATGCAGAAAGTTTTAGAGTGAGATTATGATTACTGTATTTCAGGGAAAGGCTTCTAAACTGATCTAAGGTCGTGGAAGAAAAGCCAGTGCAAAAGGAGCAGTCAGGCTTGATGCGGGTCAAGAAGACAATAGGATGGCTAGACCATGAATTACCTTGTGCTTTTTTTTTTAAAGAAATCCAGAAATGATCCTACTCCCCTAATATTGGGCTCTGGGGTCATGGCAGATGAGAGGTGTGTCTGCATCTGTTGCATAAATTTGTTTCTGATATTAAGCAATTGTTAACTCCTCATGTTTGGGAACGTTTTACTGGATGGATGCTCACAGCACAATCATCCTGTGGCAAGTGTTCAGGCTGAGCGTCACCTATCAGGGGTTTAGATAACTTATAGCTTGAGTAGCTTGAGTCTCTAAAAGTGGGATTTGTCCTTTCAGACTCAGGTGTCTGTCACTATACCTGAAATCGTTGTCTACATCAATTTCTTGTCAGGAGAACAGGTATGCTGAGAACAAATTTGAGTCATCTAAGCAAAGTATGACTCACCCAAGGAGTGCTTGTTTCTTTCCTTCGACAGCAAAGACAAACTGTACATCCAGCTAAGACTGTCGTTACATCCCCTGCTCTGCAAACCTCTGAAGTGAGGTAAGATGAATCCCACCCCTCGAAGGTGTAGAAGGGAGGTAGACTTACTCCGGCAGCAAGCTTCACATGCGGAAAGGAACAGTGGAAAGGCAAAGCTCAAGCTGAGTTGTGCGGGATCTGTGCAAGCTCCTTTCCCAGAAGGAAGGATGGCCTGCTGCGGGTGAGTGATTGCTGGGTAATTCCTGGAGGATCTCAGTTAATGGAGTTGCAGCTTAATTAAACCTCATCTTTCATAGCTTGTCTTGAACGGTAAATAGAGAAGGGAGGCAAATAGAACAAACTCTAACATGTCAGTGACCTACTCGCGTTAATGAGTGTGAACTGTGCGGTAACATGGTCAGGCTGGGCAGGAAAGGGGAAATCTTAGCATGGCTGTTCTCCCCAAGGAATAGGAATGGGCTGGTCAGAACAGCATTTTTAAGTACAAACAAAAGAGCCAAAACCTGCTTAAAATATGATCTGAAGGTTTTTGCAAAGAATACATAGCATAAGGGTGCTCCGAGGGTAGCGAACAGGCAGGTCTGGGTAGAGCACTGTGGCTATGGAGTGCGTGTGATGCTATGAATTTCTGTCTTTGGGCTCATTGCTTTGATGGGGGAGATATTAAAACCTGGTGTCTAATGAGAAGGTTCATGGATAGTCAACACGAAGCAGGTTGCAGGAGCATAAACTAAACTGGCTTAAAGCGATGACTGAAGTTTCAAAAATTGCCATTTTGAGAGTTTGCACCATAAAACCAACAGGTATATTGTCAGACTGTCATCTGCCCGACCTGTTTGAGTAAAAGGAATCTTCTTTCATTTTCTCCTGCTCTTGCCATGTATGCATCAGTCCGTTAACCTACTTGTGTAGTTCCGGCACTGTTTAAAGAATAAATAGTGTATCGGATCTCTGAGTCCAAGCTGAATGCCATGAGGAAGGAAAATAAGTAGGGACACAGAGAACCCGCTTTTCAGCACTGTTTCAATGATCATGTTTTTTCCCCCTAGTTAAAAAAAGAAGAAAACATTCTTCTAGCTGTGTCCTTTAGCTGGTACCACCCCGTTGCGAAGGGCAGGGAAGGTTATAGGTAGCAGAGACATTGAATAACCACAGATGTGTTCTGGAAAGAATTACCCTTTTGGGGGTCAGTGTATAATATTTATGTTGCCTTATACTTGGCATGCAGTTACTTTAGTAATGACGTTTGAAAAATATTTTTAGTGTGATAGTCAATCCTCTTTTGTTCAAAATATTTGCATATTTTGAACCTATTAGAAATGGAGAGAAAGTTATTTAAAGCTTGGTCACCTCATGTAGGATTCTTAAATCCTACAGTTGATTATTACATAGACTGAAAAGCAGAGTATAAGCATGAAGTGTGTTTCGTACCAGGTTGGTTCACAAAAGATGTGACGTGAAATCCAGAATGTGAAGGGCCACAGAGATTTCCAAATCTTTCAGCATTGTTCGAAAGGTATATAAATTTTTTACCATTTTATTGTGATAATGTAGCGTGAATGGTCTGTCTCTATCATTCATAAATTTGATTTTCTTGCACCCTTCCTTGCAATGCAGGGGTGTGTCAAGCACAACTTTAAGTGAATTACAGCTATACTTGACATGGTGGAATGAAAGACCTATTTTCTCTGACACTCAAAGGTGATAGCATTGAGATTTTGTTTCTATCATGACACAAAGCATGTGGTTTCAAGGATGCTCAAATGCTGCTGCCTTTAAAATAAAGTACATTTCAAATGCTCTGAGGGGGTCATTCACAAAACTCATTTTCCAGAGTAGTAAACAGTGAGAAATAGGTGCTGCAGGCACAGGAGGAAAAGACGAACGTCGGGGCAGCTTAATGCAATGGAATAGGGAGGAATTTGAAGTCAATTGGCACACACGCTGATTTACTGCAATGCATGCCTTGGCCTAGCAGTATTACTCAGATTGCATTGGTCCCCTGTTGAACTGATGTTGAAGGAATTCACAGACTATTTAACCCTTTAATCCCCAGGTTGCTAAATAGGTGCTAAGAGGCTGCTGTGTCTTTCCTTTGCTCGGGTACAAAGAACGAACCCCAGCAGTAATACCAATTTGTAGCTGTTCACGACTTCTTAGACCTGTACAATTTCACCCCTAATATTCCTGAGTAGAGGCGTGCAATGTAGTTTCTGAACTGTTATGTTACACTAGAGTTAAACATCTCCCCATGCTGAGTCTGACTCTTCCCATCTCTGACAGTATCCTGTGGCATATTGGGATACGCGCTTCAGGTTCATTCTGCCTGCGCGGAACCTGTGATGAGACCATGAATCATGAGAGGAATAGAGATGGGAGTATCAACTCTGCAGGGCTTGGCATTGCCGGGTGCAATCCTGGTTTGCAGTGGAGACAAGAAAGAAGCTCTGATTAAGGTTGCAACCTCTTAATCCAAATATCGAAGATCATCGTGAGCTTAAAATTCCTATCTCAGAGCTCACCTCATTTAGCAGGGACTGCATTGAGAGTGATAACAGAGATCTTATATAATTTAAGCGCTAGTGTACAGTACAGAAGGTGAGGTGAGGGAAGAAGAGGAGCTCTAGTCCTTTCTTGAGTTTCTCTTATCCAAGACTGAGGAAGCAAAGGCAGCAGCCAAACTAGAAACAGGTGCTTAAAAAAGGCGAGTAATTGACTGCTAGCCTTCAAGAAGAAATCTGATGAGGTTTTATTATCTGTACTATTTCACTTACAGCATATAATAGAATTTAACTTTGGAAGGCAGGTATCGTGAATCTAATACTGATAACTATTTAAATTAGTCTCAGATTGATGTTTATGTAATACCTTCGGTGTGGGGGTGTTTTTCAGACAGATACGAGGTTATCTCTCTGGACAAACAAACTTGTCCTTGAAAGAAAAATAGAGTTTGCTGAATTAGGAATTACACCCAGGAAGATATCTATCGATGTAAAATGTCTCTCAGGCTGATTATTTTATCACTGAAAGTAAGGACTTTCTTAGGCATATCTGAACGCCCAGTTGAGCTGTCATGACATGGACATTCTTTGTTTAAATGCTTCAGTAGGCTGAGAAATTTTCTATTTTCTGCAAATAATTTCTGACGATCGACAAAAGAAGATGTTTGAACACTTTCCCTTCAGAGGAAAACTGTTGTATGAAATAAATCCTCAGTCTTCAAGTCATCCCAAATCCTTTTCAACATATACGAGTATTTCCTCACACTGCCACATTTTACTTAATTATTTCAGATGTTTTGAAATTGTGTTTCAACAGAAGAGTGAGATCCTCAGCCCCCCTCTCACCACCACCTTGAAACACTCATGAATGCAAGTTTATAGATGGAAACTCTCTTTGTTCACTCCATAACAAGACAGAGTAATCTGAATTTTCTCAAAATTTTGGAGAATATTTTATTCACTTAATTTGTCCTGGGATTTGTTTCAGGTTCTTCCCTCAATACCACATTTAGAATATTAATTCCTTTTTAGCATTTATATCTGGGAAAGCTGGTAGTGCGGGGGACAAAGTGAACTGCCCTCTTCACAATGAGGATACTTGGAGGACTGGAGCCATCCCCCAAATTTTGCTTTTGTGTTTACCAAGAGCAGGAAATTTCCCAGCTTTGCTGGGGTTCATGCACAGACAGGTTTCGCCTTGGCATATATATTTATTCCTATTATGTTGATTTTAAGCAAGTATCAAACTCATAAAAGTTGACTTTAAAACACTGTTAAGAACTGAGGTTTGTGAGGTTTTTTTTGAGATTCTAGTAGACTAGTCACACTTCATAGTACAACAATGATGACATTAACAGAGATCTTGCTAAAAGAAGCTGAGCCACACACACCAGAAAGATTTTTCATCTGTTTTTTTCTTTTCTGAGCTATACAAGCTGAGGCAATGAGAAACTCTGTTAAAACTTCTGTGGGGAAATACTGCAGGCTGGTGATGCTTTTCTTGTCTGCTGTTCACAGCATTCACATATGAACTTGACCAAGCCAATGTGGAAGGACATTGGCAGAGTCTCACTAGAAGGACTGTTTTGTTCCATATTTTTTCCTTCGTTTCTTATTCAATGTTGAAAAGGCTGAGTAAGATGAGGGATCCACAAATCTAAGCTTTGTGCTGAATGTGATACAATGTTATATCGAATAGCTCTTGTTTTGTGGATTTTAAGGAAAGAAAAATCATTAGAGATTAAATCATTTGGGATGGAAGATCAAAGACAGAAGGAACAAATTAAATAAAAACGGTGCCTGGAGCTTGTTGACTTCATTCAACACACTGTGGACAAGGAATTTACTAGTGGGTTTGTGAACTGAGCTGGCATCTTTGCTAATTTTCTCAATCTCTAATTTGTTCAATCAATGAGTAGATATATTCTGTCAAATGCTTCGTAAAATTCATGGGATTCCTCCAGGCTAAATTTGGTGCACTTAATAAATCTTTCTGTCATCAGCTTTCAGCAGTGGATCTGCCTGCCCAATATCTGAATCTTTTACCTCCTCCTGTCGACTCCAGAGGCTGCTTAGGGGGACTTTAGTCTCCTGTGTGAAATCGTTAGCTATTTTCAGACTTGTTTCCTTCAGATGAGAGAATGATATGTGTATGAGCTGATCCTTCATCACTCTCACTCTCTTAAAGCTGAAATAGGCTGTTGTCTGGCCTTGCTCTCAGGTATGACTGATTACACTGTGCTGCTTCTGAAAGTAACTGGTTTTGACCGGTCACTGACAGTTCTGGAAATGTTTCTAACAACTTTCTTGATTCCAAAACACCTTAAAAGGCTAGCTCTGATTTTTTTTTCCTTTTTGAGATTACAAGTTTAAGCACTGTTGGAAAGTTCACCTTCAGCTAGCTTGCTGTAGCTGCTAAGTCTGAGAGCACTGGCATCACATCAGCATCCATAAGCAGATGTGCTTTAGACAGACTTGGTCTGGTGATAACACTGTTTACAAGAATAATCCAGAGAGGAAGAAAGGCCAAAACCAAGTCAGATTCAGAACAATATTTTCAGATGTCTTTCAGACTTAGGACACATAACAGGATGCTTTAGGACTGACGGGCTGCCCACTACAGAAGTTCATGGCATTGGTGTAAAAGTACCAATTTCACCGTCACCAATACAGTCTGAACCCTCTGTGCAAAAACTGAAGTGAAAATTTAATGGAAACCCTGATTTCAAGGGTGAAGCTTTTTCATTTTGTAGCTTGGGGTAGTACCTAAGGGTCTTCTGAATTAGAGTAAGATGGACTGAAGCAGATCATCAACTGTCCTGCATTGTGTAGAGTTTCCAGTTCAGGTGGAAAATCCTCCTTTAGACAAACGCAGTTAATCGTGGTTCTGTTTCTTGGCTTCTTCAAATGCTTGAAGAAATTGAAAAGCTATCCCAAAGTATATTGAATTTTCCCTGTGAAAGAGAGAAATTGAGAAGTGCAGCTGTCTCTGGCCTCCCAGGCCCTCGCTTCTGCACAAGAGGCTCATGAGGACCACACTGGCCCTAAGGAGGACTTATGTTCACTTGCTTTTTGGCCTTGATGCGGGTCCTTGTGGGAGTTCAGAGCTACTCTTACCCTACAGCACTAAGCTACTCTACTCCTGGGCAAGGAGAAAAACAGCTCTGCTATCATGCCTGTTGTACCTCTGATTGTTTTGGATACCTGCAAGATAAGCATGGCCCAAGTGAGGGTTTGGAATGTCATTGGTAGAGTTTGAGTCCATCTCCTAAGAGGCATCGAAAATACAGTGTTTTGAAAGGGCTAGGAATAGCACGTGTTTCTGGGAAGTTAGAAAGTCAAAGAACATTTTTGTGTTCAAAATTTGAACCAGAACAGAAAGCTTGGTGTTGATATAACAAGTTCCATGGAGTGACCATTCCTTTAAAACACGTTTAAATGGTAGTTTAAAAAATTTATTATAACATTGGTATTGCAGGTGTTTCCACTTTAAAATGATGTCATATTTACAGATCACGCTTGAGAATCAGATAGTGAAAGTAGCTATAAAGTGTCTTATTATCATAGAAGCAAAAATGTCTCCTTTGACCTGTGAATAATTGATTGTAAGAAATCAGTTGCGATTTTGTAATTTATTTTCATTTCACAAGAAAGCAATTTCTGAAAGATAATTTCCTATTATGATTCTTTCATGGAATATCTCATTTTATGTCTTTTTCCTCCTCTCAAATATTCAGTATATAGGGATTTTTTTACTCGAAAATACTTATTATTTCAGGACTCTTATTTCAGCTGTTTACTCGCCTCATTAATTCCCATGAAACAAAGTAGCAAGAAGTCTTATGTTGGTCTTTCTGTATGTACAACATTTTGGAGAAGAGTCTTATAATAATCTTGTTCTTGGGAAATGACAATATGGGAAAATCACATGATTACTGTGAATTCTCTCTGTAGTAATCACATAATTGTATGCAATTTTGTGCCCTGTGATGTTCTTTCCCCGCAGGTTGTTTCTTTATTTCACAGAGTAGAGAAAGATTTGGCATTAACAGATGTCAAAGTTCTTTACTATTTATAATTCTGTAAACAGAGGGGAAAAAAATGAACAGAATGCTATAAAAAACCCTGAGAAGGTCTGAGAAGGAAATAATGAAACACATAATTAACTTACCTGGACACAAATTAAGTATGATTTTTTTTATACTGGAGCCAGATATTTTTCTATTACTTCTAATTTCTACATCTTCCTTCCTAAGGAAAAACTTTATTTGCTTAAATCCTTCCAGATTTGTCTTGTTATATGGTACTTTTAGAGGGAGTAATATTTAATTGAGATATAAGTAATTCAGGACACATCAGCAGAAATGTTGATGGTGGGCATCACTGTGAGCATAAAACATATGCTCTGACTTATAATTGCTATTAGAGTGGGATCCAGAAAGAGAAGGTATCATGGGGGAAATGGCCATGGGGTTTGTAACTAAACGTATTTGGGAAGTGTGCAGGAAGTGTTGCATAAAATCTGATTACAAAAGACAGCAGAGGGAAAGGATTCAGAAGGGAAATGGGAAGCGTTCAAGGCTAAATTAATACATGCCCAAGAGTAAGAGTGGCCATCTGGCAACTCACCCCTAACCTGTATCCTCAGGAGAAATGAGGCCATGGTTTAGATGTGGAAAAGATGAGCAACAATAATCAAACACTTAAAAATTAGAAATGGGATAAAGAAAATAAGAAGGGCTGTAGAAAGCTTTGGCAAAGTTTAGGAAGAACCAATGAAACTGGAGGATCAGAGAAAGTCTGTTGTAAAGGGTGAGGGTTCATAAGGTGTTTGTAAGCGTGTGGCCTTTCACAGACTTCTCTTTAGGAACAGCTAACAAAGCTGCAGGTCCATCGCTCCAGCTGCTCGTGTACGAAAAGAAAGTGAAGGAAAGGGTATTTTAATGTGCTGCTTCCAGACCCTGATGTGTTCCTGAATTGCAGAATCACCAGAAATTCAGAGCATAAACAATTGGTGTCAGTACAGCAGAAAGTTCTGTTCTTTGTATTTGTGGTAGTCACATGCGTGCGTCACATGCGTCACATGCCACATTTGTGGTAGTCTGTGTGGCTTTGCACGTGAGCTCCAAGTGGTACAGGGAATGACTATGGGGTCGAGCAGGTGCTTCAAGTTAAGCACCCATTCAGTAGTTGTGCTGAATGAGAGTCTAAGCAAATGTGGAGAAATTGAAACTTTTTTTCCTTTGGTGATGTCTGAGATTTGCAAAGGTTCAGCATCGTACTGTTCAGTGGGACACGGCAGTGAACCCTCAAAGAGTTGCACATGCACATCTACAAGGAGCAAAGAATACACAGCTGGTAATGCCTCACACAGAGAATAAAGGACAGTCACAGCTGTTAAAGTGAGCTTCAAAAAATACCAGTGCAAGGCTCTCTGCAGCCATATTTACCAAGACATGTACAGAAATACCACTGTTTACGATACGACCTTGACAAAACTTTGTCATAAGATTTAGAAGGAAATGAGTCTGTAGTATAAGGAAGAGCACAGGTTATGTTTATTAAAAGAAAGGAATAGAACTTCTATCTTTCCAGTATAAATTTCTCTAGCTTTTAAACTTGTAAATAAATAATTTTTTTCCATATTTATAATTTTATAATGGGAAAGAGGTTCTATAAGAAATTAAACTCCTGTATTTGTATTCCAGAATTTCTTCCGATTTAAATGTTAACTGTCCAATTTATTAACAGATTAATTCCTTTTTGACATGTAAGGATCATTTATATTTAATGGGAAAAAATGGCATTAGGTCAGATTATCATATAAATTTTTCTTGAAATGAAATGGGTTAAAAGAAATAGGCACTTGTCAAACCAATCTCATTGTTGATCGGATCTTAAATCAACCCATCGCTTTTTCCACTGCTCTTTCTCTCAACTGAGGGGTATCACTTATTATCAAGTTCGTCTTTGTTGGGGGTAGATTGCTGCTAGTCTTTATAAAGTAATCCTGAAGTAGTTACATGAGTAAAAGGAGTAGTTAAAAGAGCTAAAGAAAGTCACTGAAGTGAATAAAAACATCTTAAAGATAACGGTTCACAGCTAGTCAGAGAGTGAGTAATCAAAATGCATTCTGCTTATTATGTTTTCTAATATGAGGCCACTTTGGCGTTTATTTCGCTGTTTTCATATGGAAGGATATTAGATGAGATTGTACAGCCGACGGGGTTTGCTATTCATAGATACCCTTGTAAGCTGCCAGTCATCACAACCAATAGCTGAGGACAATGGAAAATTCATGAGACAGTAAAAGTAAAATAAAAAAGATGTAAAGCAATATTTTGCCTTTCATCCCTGGGTCAAGGCTCATTCGGGTGGGTTCCATTCCAGAAATAATTAGATATATGTGCTATATGTGTTGTAATTATCTTCTTGAATTTTTAAAGATCATGCAAGGTACACCTATGTGCTAATTATCACAGGAGGTCATTGGTACAGCTGGTTTTATGTGTGCTTGTTAGGAAACAATACATGCTTTTGATTGCCCACATCTTCCACAAGTTATAAGAGCTGGCCAGTTTCAACCCTTCCTCCTCCCCTTCCTTGCGTTGACTTCTCCAAAAGCGCAGCAGAACTCTGCTTCTTTTCTCCTGATCCTTTGGTTGCTCTTTCAGGTCTGGGGAACAGGAGAAGGAGACAGTGCAAAAAGGGGGGAAAAATGGAAATCTACCAAGTTTGTTTGTAGAGTTAATGCTTTTGCTTTATTGTTTATATTTTAGCTGAGATGGTTAGTTTGAAAAGTTGGTGCATAACACCTGCATGTGTTTGAAGGAAGGATTAAGTCAAAGTTATCAGTGACTAAATGAAACAGTAGTCTTGGGACAATACAGGTTCGTAATGAAAAAATCTTGATCAATAGAAGCAAAAATTCTTCCGACAAATCATTGCTTATCCTCCACTTGTGTTCTGGTTTGTTCTGGTTGTGACAGCAGTAAAGGGGTTGAACAGTGGAAGTGATTAGGAGACAGCAGAGAGGATTCTGTGGAGTAACTGGAGAATTAACCACTCTGAAAACGAATCAGAATTTTAACACCAAGATTTCTGAGTCGTTTTGTTCCATTTCATTTACGCTTTTCCCTCAGAAAATCTTTCTTCAGTGTCTCTTTGTGGCACGTGGATAACTGCCTGAGCAGACCTGAGCAAACTAAAGTAGAACTTTATGTCCATTTTAAGGTGTTCTCATGTGATTCTCTCTCTGCAGTAGGTCTGGGAATACAATAATATTTGTGGATAAAGAATACTGAATAAGAAGTCAAAAGCTTTTAAAACTAGACCTTGAGAGGAATTTGAAGTCTCCATGTTTCATTCAGGTATAACTACACAATTCCACAATTTCTAAAATTGCTTAATTATTTCCCAGTTTTTGTTCCGGCAGAGAAATATTGCTCATGTTTGGTAGGATGAGACATTTACTATGTGTTTTGTTTAGTTTTAAAGATACAGGTGAGATGAAGCAAATAACAGCTTGTTTCTTTCCTATGACTTGTTCTTGCCCCCAGTGAGGTAAGGGTAGGACATTTTTGGTACAGCGTACAACTGTGCAAATAGATGATGTGCAGGAAAAATGCCAAGTTTTCTGTAATCCTTTAGTCAATAAGACTTCAGTCAGAAGGGGGTTGTATAATATTAGAAATAGATTTCTCAGCACACTCTTTTCATGTGAAACTGTTGCAATAGCAAAATGCAAAGCTAATCAAGATGAAAGGCAACTTGTCGAAGTTCAGAACCTTCTGATAAATGTCTTTTCAGAGAGTCAGGTGTAAGATTTCTTGGTCCTGTATCTGTGGGTTTCCACTAGATCTGAGATGTGCCTTACCAGAAACTTACAACAGTGGTCTGAGTATTTTTAATGTACATTGATAAGAACAGACCATAGACTTTCTCAGTCCCCTTTTCCCCTCCCACTTCTATCACTTCGTGTGTGTTAATTGAACATAACTAATTGCAGTTGGGAATGCTGTCAGTTTTTTATCAGCAGCAGATGTGTGGAGTGGGAAGCTGTTGATTATTGAGATTATTAAGAAGGTCCTTCTGATAACTCTGAGTGCTAGATATTGAGTATTTTTTTAGGGAAAAAAAAGTACATGAAAATATAAGTGGTGAATATTATCCAGTGAAGTTAGAACTAATAAGGATCAGAAGACGTAATTGCAGCTGTACAAATACACCAAGTAGCAACACAGGACATTGATTGCATACCTGAATTTTTTGCAGCTTATAGAGGGAGAAAGATTATCTATGTTTAGTTAAATCCTTCACATTTTCAACCCTAAAATGAATATTTTTCAGATAACCCGGCAATACTGTCTGTGAATAAAAGAATATGAAAAAATGCTGCTTTTGTCTAATCTCCACTTCCTATCTACCCAATTAAAAAAAGAAAAAAGTGAATAAATTGACCTTTTGCAAGTATTCCCAAGCCTTAGAAAGGAAATGTAAATAAATACTGTTAATGGAAGAGCCTGTAAACATACGTGATTCTTAATTAGTTTGTTATGGTGACAGACAAGTATTGAACAGCAAAAAATAAGATCCTGAAGGGGGAAGGGCCAGACAAATACCAAGATACTTGGAGAGCTATTTTTTTGTTTAGAGGAAAAGCTGTCCAAGTGCAAAAGACAGGAGCTGCTCTTAGCCTCAAGCTGTGTGGGATGCCTAAAGCAGAGATTTGTGACTGTGCAGCCATATATTATTTCAAGTTTATTTCAAAAGCATAAGTGAATATATAGATGTGGAATCTTCTCTCTTCTTTGTTTTTTTTTTTTTTCTTTCTTTTCTCAGGATGTCTTTCCCCACACAATGCTGTTTTTCCCTAAGCCTGGTAACAACCACATTGCCCTCCTGACTTTCTCAGTGAACTGTAAGAAGCTGTAAATGGGGGTGAGAACAAAGCTGTCAGTGCATTTAGAGTGCAGGAGGCATCAGCACAGGAAGACTATGTCAAAGTAGAGTGCAGCAAATCCCACAGGTATTGGTGCCTCCCGCAATAGTCAGAGGTTACTACACTCTACCTCTTACTGAAGACATAAAACTTCTTAATAGGAAAAGGCTCACCATCCTCAAAATTCTGAGTACAGCTTAGGCTGGTGAAAGTAACTTAGCTGTCAGTGGATGCAGCATGAAAACCCTGCACCAGCTTCCTTTAAGGGTTTCTGAATGACATGGTCTGGGATACCTTTATAGTGCTGCTACAGAAGCCACACCAAGCTCTCAGAGGTCCCTGCTGAAACAGTCAGTGCCTGTGCCCATAATTTCAGTAATAAAACATCTTCAATGGAACTGATTACACAGATTTGAGACTGAAAGTCAGTGAAAAAGATCCTTTTAACCAGCGCCCTTGCTTCACACAGTACTGTGAGGGAGTGGGAAAGAAAAAACTTGGAGTCAAATATACATCTACTCGTGTGTGCTGCTCAGAGAGCCTCTTACTGCCTTCCACTGTCACCACTCCAGGCCAAGGCTTTCCTCTAGACTTAAACTCCTGGAGACATGCCAAGTGAGAAGGGCTGATGTTATTTGATAATTGCAAAGGGGTACATGA
>NW_010421090.1:22875-23305 GCF_000710305.1 Buceros rhinoceros silvestris
GGAGGGGGGGGGGGGGTGGGGGGGGGGGGGGGGGAGGGAGATCCCTACGTGCAGGTAAGGAGGTGAAGGTGGGCAGAGGAGTGGCACCGATGGGGAAGGACAGGGAAGGTCATGAGCTTGGAGAGCCCTGTGAGGGAGGAGGTGGGAGGATCTTGGGGGGTCCTGGGAAGAACACCTGCTCTTACTGCTCAGGGTAGAGTGCAGAAGCGTGTGCCGATGCTCCTAGGTGCAGTTTGAAGTTGTTCTGGTGGCTCTCTGCCAAGCAAGAGAGGGAATTGATTGCATTGACTGATTATTTTGCTTGTTGTTTGCAATTCCCCCCCTCCACTCCTGCCACACAAGCATACACGCCCCCTCCTCGGCCAACCGCTAAGAGACAGGGAAGGCAGAAAACGATCTCAACCTGGGCACGGCAGAAGGGGAGCAGCGG
>NW_010421090.1:23515-23775 GCF_000710305.1 Buceros rhinoceros silvestris
CTCGCCCCTCTGGGCAGCCTGCAGGCAGCCCTGCCCTCTCCAGGAAGGCTGTTTTGCCACGCCTGCTCTGGGGCAGCCCTTGGGAGGGCGCAGGGGTACTCTCCCAGCTCTGACCGGGAAGGGGGCGCGCCGAAAAAAAAATCCCATCAAATCCACACCTACAGGAGAACAACGGCGTGGGAAGAGGGGGAAGGAAGACGGGGAGGACAACGCAACTCACATGCCAACCTCGTAGCAACCTCTTCCTCCAGGAAGCGAGT
>NW_010421091.1:0-200 GCF_000710305.1 Buceros rhinoceros silvestris
AAAGAGGGACGGAGGGAGTGAGGCCCAGACAAAGGAGCGGCGCTGCGCGAGGGGCCGGGCGCGAAGGCTCCCACCAGCCGCCGCCTCCTCCTCCTCCTCCTTATCATCTTTATCCTCCTCCTCATCTTCAGCCTCAGCCTCAGCTTCTTCCTCCTCCTCCTCCCCATTTCCCCCTGCCGCAGCCTCTGGCTCCCGCAGTT
>NW_010421091.1:528-750 GCF_000710305.1 Buceros rhinoceros silvestris
CTCTTATTTCTATGCCTGTCTATTCCCGCTGTTCCCGCTGTTCCTGCTGTTCCCGTTATTCCCGTTGTTCCCGTTGTTCCCGTTGTTTCAGTTATTCCCGTTGTTCCCGTTATTTCCGTGAGTCCCGCTGTTCCCGCTGTTCCTGTCCCCGTTGTCCCCGCTATTCCCGTTATTCCCCTTTCTTCCTCCCCATCCTCCCATCCGGCCCCTCCCACGGCTCCA
>NW_010421091.1:1046-1274 GCF_000710305.1 Buceros rhinoceros silvestris
CTGGGGGATGCTCCCGGGCACAGCTGTGAGGCTGGGGGACGCCTATAGATCTATAGGCCCCTGATGCCCCCCTCGCTGTGTCCCAGAGCAGTGGGACCCCCCCGGGGTCAGCCCAGGCCCTGGGACCGTATAGATCCGGAGTGGGGGGAAGAGCCTGGGAGTGCTTTTATATGTGCCCCATGTAGAGCTCTAGGGCCCTATAGGTGCCCGTGCCGGGTCTGTAGGAGC
>NW_010421092.1:0-19399 GCF_000710305.1 Buceros rhinoceros silvestris
GTTCCCGCCTGGGCGCGGCCGGTCTAGGGTCACCCCAGGGCTGCGCTCGCCTCCGCCGCCACCTGCGCTCTGGTTCCTCGACAAGGGGAAGTTGCCCGGCCCTTCCCCGTGTCTTCCCCTGCAGGGCGCGGGCGGCCCGGCCTCGGGAGGGAGGATGTGCTGAGAGGATGGGGCTGTCTCCTGCGGGGGCTCGCCATGGCCAGGGAGGACTCGGTGAAGTGTCTGCGCTGCCTGCTCTACGCCCTCAACCTCCTCTTCTGGGTGAGTGAAACGACGCGGAGGGGACCGGGCCGGGCTGGGCTCCCGCTGCCGCCCGAGCAGGTGGCGTCCTGGCGGTGTGTGTGGCAGGGAGCCCGGTCAGCACCAGCCGCCTCTAACCGCGAGGCTCCTCGTGCTTGGCGAAGGGGTAGAAGTTGCTTGCCTTGGTGCCCCTGGTCTACACCCCATGCCAGGCAGTTTCCCTAAGGGAAAACTGGACACTGAATAAAAAGAAGCCTTTGGAAGTCAAGTTAGGTTTGCTGTTAATTTAGTGTTATAAATACACATGTGAATTTATGCATCTATAGTATGTAGAGAGGGAACCATTCATAGGTGCAGTAGCTTCCTGACTGGATGAGTTTCAGAGCATCCTGTGACCTAAGCTGAACTCCAGGCTCTTGCAGGTACCGAAGCACTCAGCTGCTCTGCGAAGGCCTTGCCCAGTCTTTTTTTGTGCTTTCAGTGACCAGATCCTAACTGGTAGGCAAGGCCTGGGGTGATTTCTTTTCTTTTGTTTTCAGTATTTCAGTCAAAGCTGTACTTACAGCAGCAGGGTTTCTCTCTCTCCAGTGTAATTGGGTGTGATCAGCACTTGATCCTAAACTTTCACAGCTCTGGACGATCAGCATGATGGAGATTGCTCAGAGTCCTCACTCGCACTAAATGAAATCTGCTTCATCTGTATGCTTGAGATTTATGCTCGATAAGTGTAAGAGAACAAAAGGACAAAAGCCAAGATGTCCCACAGCTGTTCAGAACAGCTGAGTCCCAAGGTGCTGGAGCAGAGTGCTTCATTTCTCAGTCCTGAGATACTTGCTTTGTGTAGGAAGGCATGCCTGTATCTTTCTTTGGAGGAGCCTAATGAGTTTTGTTGCATTGCGGTTCCTCTCTAGGGACATCAAGGTCTGACCTCCGAGATTTAAATGTGACTGCCCTCTTTCCTCAAGTTTTAAGTTCCTTTTCGTGTCAGATTGCTCCTTCCTACTTTTCATTGTTTTGTTAATGTTTTTTTTCTGTTGTGGACCTCAGGTGTCCACAACATCTTTGAGCTGACAGTGGAACAGTGTTAACTACATGTGTAATGTGGTGCTGCTGTTAACTTTGTCCGTTCTTAATTCATGTCTAGATTTGGTTTAAAGCAACCATGGCTAGAAATAGTTTCTTATTCTTTAGATTTTGTTGCCCTTTAAATAATGATTTCTCATATCACCTTAAGTAGGAAGGGTTGAGTAGTTGGGGTTTTTTCTAGTCATATAGGAAAAATGATCTTTTGAGTCTGTTTTGGTATAACAAGTCCTAGGGAAGAAAATGCTAACTTCCCATACTTGTCTCCAAAATATCAACAAATGTCTGTAATTAATCTTCCTAGCTGAGGTCAGGACACTGGAAACTGCACCAAGCAGCTAAGAGAAGTCTGTGTAGTGCTGAAGCATGTGAATACGTAATTAAATGCCAGTATAGTAGTTGACTTGCACCACAGATGTTGCAAAGAATTAAAGTTGTCTTCCATACTGTATATAAAATTGAAGGTGGTCCATTTGGAGTTCTCTGCATTTTCAAAGCAGATGAATCCAGTGTTTGGGTTCAAACCAAATAAACAAATAGGGAAAATAACCCAACTGCCAGAATTTTGTGATAATAAATAGGATGTTAGTTGGGTGGGTAATAAAATGTATTGCAGTTGCATCAGGCTTCTTTGGAGAAGTGTGTGTGTTTTATGAAAATCTTTTTCTGCTTCCTATCTTGTCCTGTTCAAATGTGTATTCAACAGCTGAGTACAACTCTGCTACTAGCTGCTTGTTGTAGTGAAATCTGTCATATCTCCTCCTCTGTCAGAACTTGAATTTTCTCCTGTTGGGCTTAGTGGGAGTTTTGCTGCTGCCTTTTCTGAGTGTCAGTACCACAGGGCAGAATTTTCTTGTGAAAAGTTCCCGCAGCAACAGGTGTTTACCTGCTAGTGTGGGCGTGGGGGCCATGATTTCCCCTTGCTGCTGCTCTTCCTTCTGTTTGGAAAGCTTTAGCTTGCCTGTTGCTTATGTTAGTACATTCTTGGATAAATACCAGCCCAGGTTATGGGCTGGATGTCAGGAAGTTTAGATTAGATCAGCCCCTTGAAATGCACAGCTGTGTTCCTCCTGGGACAGTGGATTCTGTCCCAATGCGTAAAGACAAGATCAGTGTCATGATTCCAGGGTTTATACAGACCTCCTGATTTGTGGTGCATATGCTCTTCAAGCCCAGTCTTGGCTGTTTTTATGCTTTCTCTTGCTTCCTTTCTTCCCAAGGGCTGTTGCCTTCAGATGACTTCAAGCCAGTTGATAATGTGCCCAGTGGCTGTGTCAGTTATCAGTGTTTGGCTGAAAACAGTGAAGATGTGTAAACAGTGTGTGTTGACTTTTTAAAATCGACTGTTGACTGAGAGTCCTGGCTGGAATAGGGTGACATTCTCTTCTTGTTTCAGTGTGATGCATTCAGCAGTAGGTCTAACCTCATGTTGTGCAAAAAAAGATTGTTTTTTTGACTCTAGGCTGGAGGCATGAAGGTTTTGAAGGCCTGACAAAAACTGTGTAAGAGCCAGTAGTCACCAGCAAGTACATTCTGACCTCTTAGAAGGGAACATCTAAAGTAAGCTTCAAACATGTTGTGTGTGCAACTATCCCAGTGCAGATATGATAGGACTCCAGCATTTGTCATTGCCAGCTTGGTGAGGGTAAACTAGGGCACATGAAGCTCCGTAAGATGATGTTATACATAACAGAACTGTCTAATCTGACCATCCATATTGCTGAAAGACTTTAGATGTGAATGATTGCCACAGCACACTGGTGTCTTCATAATTTGGTTGCTGTTGGAGTCTACAAAAGCAGAGAAGTGAGAGAACTCTATCAGTCAGTCTGCTGCCATCTTTGTAGCTTATCCAGTGTGTTGCTTGTAAGTGTGCAGCTGTCTATTGCTATGTATTTGGATGGGAAGAAACTTTTTTTACTGGGCTTAGCTGATGAGCTGTGTTGTGGAATGGTAGGCAGAGTGATGTACCTGTCTGGTGGGAGGAGGAGGTGGACAGTGTTGTTGGTTATGGTTTTTGTCATTTTGGGGCTGAAGCCTGCTTAGCTGTAAATAATTCATAAGCAATGAATCATAAGCCCAAGGCTTTTGTTTTAGTGGTTCATCTTGTGTTGATAATGAACCAATAAATGTATTGCCTTTACTGCCCCAGAAAAACACTGGTTTTGTGGATGCGAATGAATTGGTGCTTCTGGAGCTGCAACTTAACAGCAGATCTTGAAAGGTGTTTTCTTCTGAGGTGGGAATAACTAATTGTTGTTGAATAAGTGACTGACTGTGGCAGTAGAGCTGATGTTATGCTTCTGCAAGCTATTTCCAATGTTAGTTGAATCATGCATCTGACTACAATGTGTCTCTTTCAAAGCAATGAGAGTTGCAGTTTCAGGACCTCCTTGGTCTTCTAATTTCATAGGAGTTTTTTGACAGTGCCCTCCACAAGGAACATCCTTCAGACTACATCCTGCAGTTAACATTTAGTAATATTCTTCTCTCATCCTCATGTAAAAATGAGTATCACTTCTTAAAGTAATTTATGATAATGAGAGACCCAACTTGATTTCTGCAGGTTTCTCATCTTGCTCTCTGAAATACTGCTATTTGCAGCATATTATGTCCTGGACAGCCTAATAAAAAGAGGACACCTGCAAAAATGTGTGATTTAGTGCTTCGTAGTCAATACTTGTGCTTAACTAAGCAGATTATCTTAGTGGTGCTTGAGGGAAGACATTCTCCTACCACTTCCCAATTTTCTGTTCTTAGTGGCAATACTGGTCTTTATTGTCTCTAGAGAGCATGTGTCAGGACTTGGGGAAATTTGGTTTTGATAGCTCTGTGAACATACTTTATGCAGTTTATGAGACTACAGGGTCTTCCCTTCCGGTGGGCCTTTTCTGTATCAGCAAGCTCCTGAGACTGTTCCAGCTCGGTAGCGGTCATGGATGTAACATGAGTATCTTAATTCATTTTGAGCACTGTATAAGCTGTCCTCACAGAAATCCTCCTCACTATATTTTGCCATGTTGCCACTGTTGTTCTGTACTTTGCTGTGGTCTCTTTCCCAAGTAAACCACCTTCACGAGCATTTATGCTAGGGAGACCTTCAGTCACAGGACAGGGCCAGCCTGTAAATAATGGCATAGATGTAACAGAGGAGGTTATCCAAGGGCAATGGCTTCTAGGGGTGATTATAGTAGATGTAAGTAAAAGCACAATTTTTTATCCATTTTCTCACTTAAAAGGAAAAGGCGAAATATATCTAACATGCAGTAAAAAGTCTGTATAGACTTTGTCATGAGAACTGCCAGCTTTTTTTTTTTTTTTACTTTTTCTGGTGATCGTGTGATGTGGAAAGGAGGAGCAGCTGCTGTTGTGTTGCTTGTAATTGAGGTTGACTGTACTTTAGTGGCTTGGGCAAATCAAGGTTGTAAGTTGCAGATGACTGTGTCATAGGTGGTAAAGATCTCTTAACCCATGATTAATAGTGTCATTGGATGTTTGAGCCAAGCCCGTGATGTTGCCACGTCCTTCACCTTGTGAGGTTTTTCTGCCTGGGGATATGCTGTTTCTGTTGAGCAATGCCTAAGCTTTCCTTCACATACAGAGCAGTACCATCTAATTTAGGCTATGTGGTTGTAGCCAATAAACCTTCCTGGCAGGCAGTAGAAATTGTTTTGCATCTATCTTGAATTTGTGCTTGTGAACAAAAAAATAAACCCTCCAAAACCAAACCTCACATAAAATGAAAGAGGAGCAAGCTTCCAGTTAGCTTTCCTTTTGTTTTGAATACTTGGTCAGAACTCAGAGATTTCAATGGGCATTGTGTACCACCTGAGAATTTAGAGCAATTAGTGTTTTGTAAGGAAGCACTGAAGGTGGTTGGAAGCAGTGGTATTTTGTTTCCTTCTGTTTCCAGCCTCAGAGGGAATCTTGTTGGATGTTGAATCTTGTAATTTTTTGCTTCATTTTTCAAATCTGCCATGACATAAAGAATTCAGTCTGTCCCCCCCTTCCCTGCAACTGTATTCTGCATAGAGGTTGTGTTTCTGCTGCTTTCCAACTTCCACTCACATCAGTGGGATTTGTAGATACTTGGAACGAATAAGAGTTAGGGTCAAGTTTTTAAGGAATGTAAGTGACTAGTAATATCCATTGAAAAGAATGCTGCCTGGCTGGGAACCTATAGCAGTGTAAACGTGGGGTTTGGTCTAGGCTAACATGCACTTTTTTTAGAGACTACAGTGTAGACGTGCATAATTGAAACCTCATTTTCTTAGCATGCAAGAATAACTCCAGCTTTTGTGGGAATATGGTGTCTTTTACAGGAAGGTATTCAGCAGAGAAAACTAAAGGAGGAGTTTTTAAAGGACCAGAAATACTTTTAACTCCTGACTTTGAGAAATCTTTTACTTTTTGGTGTCTTTACGCTACGTTATTTATATAACATGATTACATTACCAGACCATGTCCTAACAAAATGGATTCAGTCATAAGTCAACTTTGTATCTATTTCTATATAACCCTTTATCCATGTATAGCTTTGTAGGTATCATGGCTCACCCTGCATGACATGTCAACAGTGAACTGCTAGATGAGTCCGCGCAAAGCAGTCCTGAAAAAGAGAGTGGCTTGGTGTGATGATGGAAAGGATGATGATGGAAACCCCACCCTCATGTTAGAAATGATGTTAATATGCTTCTTAATTGACACTCAGAAATCAAAGAAACCAAAGGGTTTTGGATAATTCTCACAATTAACTGCATGGAGCTTACTGCATCTGCCTTGAGGATGAAGGCACAAACCCGTGCTGACTAGATTTGAGCCAATAGGTCAGGGGAACTACTCATACCAGTAAGCCATGTTCTCAGGCAGAACTGGAAAGGTCCATCTGGCCTGTAGCTACCTCCTTTTTTTTTTTTTTTTTCCCTTTAAATTCACTTTCCTCTCTGTAGAGTGTGGGTACGCAGTTATTCATGAATCCTCAGGCACTGCTTCTGTACCTTGAAGATTTTCCAACATCTCAAGAGTCTGTGATAGACACTAGACAAGGGTCATAGAAATGGTACAAAGTTTTTTTAATCTCTTCTCAAGATGTAGGGGTGTCGCGGTTTGAAAAGGGGAGCTGTTCCCCCCACCGAAAGGATGTGATGGACTGGTGTGTTTTGGCTGGGAAGCAGGGCAAGACAGTTCAAACACCATCCCCACCGGGAATCAGCAGAAACGGAGAAGGTCCCACCCATTTTGCAGAAGGAGTCTTTTACTGCTTCAGGGACCTAGCAGGTCTTGGACTTGTCTTTCTCTCCTTAATAAAGGTCTCCCATCTGGGGGCGTAAGATAGAGTCCTGCGCAGCATATCTCTAGCAGCGTGGACGAGATAGAGAGGAGGGCAGATAGAGCAGAGGGGGGAAAGCAAGATGGCAAAATGGCGTCGAGTCTTCTTGGTGCAGCCCCTTTTATGACTTCATTCAAGGAGGTGTGTTCTCCTTCCCGGAAGCTTGGGAGAACCACAGCTCTCTGGGAAGAAGAAAGCCAGACAACATGGGAGCATCTGGTTCCTCCATGTTGAACCCAGGACAAGGGGACAGTCTGATTTTGTGCAGTTTTGTAGGAATGTGTGATTTAATTAAAAATGCAGGCTTATATTAGTAATCTTCATGTGCCTATGGGTATTTGCATGTAGAACAGAAAAACTAAGTGGTGTACCCACAACCAGCTGATATATAGGCCTGTGGATCATAGGAAATACATACTCTTTTCTCATATGAGTCTTCCAGTTATATACCCTTGCTTTAAAATAGTTTGCCTGCCATCTGTGAGGTTGTCTGTGCTCCATGAACAAAACCAAACTCTTACAGAAAAAAAATTAAGAGTATATTGTGTATATGTGAAGGCATATCGTCTTGATGATGGTGTGTGGCTTGTGATACAATCTAGACACTTGAGCTCTGAGCACTGCTGCAAGTTAGCCATAATCAGCAGCACACCCCTCTGGCTCCCCAAATGCAAAAGGTCTCTTGACAGTGAGATTGTTACTTTTGAGGGAAGGATGGGACAAATCACATCCTAACAAGAAGTGCAGTGCCTAGGTATTCCAGAGAGAATGCATACAGAAATATATGCACTTTCTTACCCCTTTTTGCTTTTAATGTACCTTTGGGCTACACAGCCAGAAGTTGATATGTGGGTCTGACGCTCGGTAGAACTGGCCGATAGATGAACTGTACCTCAACCTGCATATTTGGGCTCTTAATTTTTCTTTATGCTGTGCTGCTGTAGGAGCCTTGCACAGCCAGCTGCTGGAAAACTTGCTTGCTTCCCCTGGGAGGATGACCCGTTAGCAGCCTGTCAGGGCTCTGGCAGTTGCCTTGTTGTAAAGTGTGCAAGTTCCAGCCCGTGCCAAACATGGAGCAGGTTGTTAACTCGCTGCTGCAGCTGTGCAAGTAAACCCAGATTCAGAGTGCAAATGAGTACATGCTTCAGCTGTTTGCAAGTGGGAGGGGACCAAGGCATAACCCTGTGTAGAAAGTGTAGCTAAAACTGAGTGTAGGCCTGTCTGTAGAATAAAAGGTGAGTTAGTGGGGAATAGGTAATTTGCGTTTTTAGAGGCCACCCTTCTTTCTCTAATTATTTAAATGCTTTTGCTAGGTAATATAGAAAAACAAGACCTCTTGTCCTGCTCTCCTCCACCCTTATGCCTCTCCCTCCCGAAAAAATGTAGTCGTTTGTTTATCCAGGGATCTGAGTCATCTGTGTTTGTTCAGTGATCTGAATATTGAACCTAATCATGAAAGTCTTGTGAAAGGACTGCAGTGTGCTCTATTCATGACCTTGTAGAGATTTATCCCCCCCACCCCGCCTCTCCTCTTTGGTAAGTCACAGCTCAGGTTACCCAAGTCAATTTTAACTGGAAAATTTTCTCAAGGTTTATTTCTTTACTAAAATTAAAGGACATATTCTGATGGATGTTGTCATATCTTGGAAGTAGTTTCCTTGGAGCTGGAAACCTTTTTCTGCAAAGCAAGTTGCTCTGTAGTGCCTCTAGTTTAGCATTTTGTACGGGTACCAGAATGTGGCCTGAAGTTGTTTACCCCATATGTTAGAGTAGAAAGGATGCTGTGTAATTTTTTTTTTTTTTTAACACGGAAGATAATCTTTCTTCTGATTTAATAATGAAAAAACACCTTCTTT
This sequence comes from Buceros rhinoceros silvestris, assembly GCF_000710305.1. Lineage (NCBI taxonomy): Eukaryota > Metazoa > Chordata > Aves > Bucerotiformes > Bucerotidae > Buceros > Buceros rhinoceros. The sequence goes on from NW_010421092.1 coordinate 8,509, forward strand.
CAAATTTCAGTGGAGCAACTTTCATTGAATAAAAAAAAGATAAAAGAATGAAAACAGGTGCACAAGTAGCAACAGCAATTGTTCTTGCTCCCTCAAAGACAGAAATCCGTGTTCTTTTATTAATTGAAAATGCAGAATTCTTTTCCAATTTAGGTATTGTCTCAATGACATTGTGAGTAGAACTGTCAAAATAAGGGCCTAATGAATAAAAGGTGATTTGATATTTTCATTTTGATGCATAATTTATATAAAAGAGTTCCAAAGATAATTTAAACTGCTTGGAAATGACCACTGCTAATAGCTTGAGTCCGTTGTTGGATATTGTGGTTCAGTTGTCTGAGAAAGCTCTAGTAGCTTTAAAAACTTTACAGTATAAATCAGTTTGGACATTTTATATTGCATGATCTGCATGTTGCTTATATGTAAAAATATAATTTATTACCTTTTGTTTAATCAGCGTGGAAATGTATTTAAGATAGAGTGTGACAGCAGACAGTTTTGTAAACTCTTCAGTGTCGTGTTGATAGCTATATAACATACTGTGACAGTTCAGAATGAAACCCATCGTGACTTGTGCAGCCAGCTGCAACAAATAAACATGTTTTACTGCTACTATTATATTATGTTTACAGCACAGCAGACCGGCTGTCATCAGAGAACTTTGGATGAAAACTTCTTGGTGAAATGATATAACTACTATGTGGTGAGAATTATCTGGGTAGTTTTATTTCTCATAAACTTGTGTCCTTTCATCTGATTGCTTGATACAGATTTCTAACTGTATTTTCCATCTCAATTAGTTACAAAACAATGGCTGAAGTAGGGACTGCCAGTTTTTTAAGGCTGGCTTTTTTCCATCCTCCAAATGAACTAACAAAAACTGTAATGAGGACCTTGCCCCTGCCCATGACTCCTTGAAAATTGTGTGGCAGTGAATTGCAGCAATGTGACTGCTGTTCTTTGCTGGTAGGTTTTGGATGCACACCGAAGTTTTTGAGGAGGCTGTTATTGTTCCTCCCTACTGAGTGCATAGGCTGAGCCATACTACTGGTGTTGTTTAATTCCTTGCTGCTGGCTGAAGATCAGCCTCTGCTGTAGGTGGTGTGACGTGGTGGGTGCCTGGAGTCTCCTTGATGTCAGCTGTCATTTGAGGATGCTTAGTGCCTTTACAGGGAGGAGAATATGCATGTTGAGTCATAAGCAGGAGGCTGTGGAGGACAGGCGTGTGCGTTGTGCTCTGGCTGAGATTCCCCTGTGGCCATGGAGCGGGAGACCAAGTTGACTGATGGGTGTGAGTTAGTGCTTGATAAGCTTTTGTCACTAAACTAAACATCAGTCATTATTACGCAGGCCAGTCTGTTGTTGCAAATGCATCTTTCCTTCTGCAAGGGGTTCCTGCCCGCTGTTGCTGTTCACTGTTGCTGATCAGAAGGGATATGACTTTTTTTCCCATCACTCCTCTTTGTTAGCAAAGAGCTACCAGTGTATTAACAGCACTCTGGCTTTCAGGTTGTTTGGAGTAATAACTCACTTTGCACTTTCTTCAAAATAAGGTGCCAGAGGTGCCTCCTAAGGAATCATCTGCTTGGCGGGAGGGTGTTGCATGGGTAATCTGTGTGTAACATCTGTGTAGTAGCAAGGTAAGGCATTTTGCATGTGTGTTTTTTAGAGTAATGCTGAGCTAGCTTTTGAGTTGATACCATACATGCATTGTAAGTGTAGCTGAAGTCAGTAACACCTGAAGGAGTTCATGGAGGTGAGATCATTCAGGGCACAGGGTAGGTGAACGGGTGAGCTGCAGCCTGGCTTCCACAGGGATTACAGAGGGAATTTTCTTGTATGTAATTTATGTCCAGCTAGGAATATAAATGGCTGTTAGCTATTTACACTGAAGGAGAACAGCCAGGGGACCTAAATGGCTAAAAGCTTTTTGGATTAAGTGAGAGACTTTTAATAGAGAGTTTGTTCTTATGAGCTGAAATAGCATTTGTTTAGTTACATTATTTCTGAGGGTTATGTTTCCTAGGTGAAAGGAAGCAGTCCTTTTCTTCCACTTGCTGTTCATGATAAATGAAAACAAAGTCATGTTCCATGGCTAAGGATTTCTGTAGAAGTCACATGGCCATGTGTGGGCCACAGCTTGGAGATGCATCTGCTTGGACTTTCCCTTCACTGATTTTTATATGGGCAAAAATACCTATCTAGGTAGAGAACACTAAACTTAGGCAGACTGAGCAGAAATAAAACTTGGCCTCCTTCCTGATTTGCCTTTGTAGGCAGGTCCTTTTTTCTAGCAAACTGAATGATTCTCTCAGTGTCAGTACTCTGCTCATTTCTCTGGGTCTCTAGGCAGTCCTTTCTGTCCCTTCTGCATTCTAGCTTCTTGATCTTCCTGTTGTCTCCGAATAACCTGAAGGTTCCAGTATCCCTGTGGTTTCTCTTTTGCCTGCCAAATCTCACCTCTTCTGAAGAAGTGATCTCTTTCCTTCTTCCAAGGAATCTACCTCCTCTTGTTGCTGTACAGTAATGTATTGCTATGTACTGAAGGCTGAAAGAAAACAAGTGCTACACGTGAGTTCCTGATGGAGAGCAAAGACTAGGCAGCCCACCACTCTGCTATTACTTAACAAGCAAACATTTTTCTGGTACAGTTTTTGTAGGAGGACCATCTGGCTCCTATTAAAATTGCTGAGGAGTGTGGTTTTGATGGACTTCTCACTTCTGAGCACCACTGGTGTAAAGCAAAGTAACCAAATTTATCTTAAGAATTTTACTATAAACGGAGTGGAAGTGTGCACTAACACTCTGTGTGTATCAGCAGGCCTTGCAGGGACATGTGGAGGGTTAAAAGTATTTTTTGTTGCTATTTGCCCATAAGGAGGTAGGCTGTCTGCTTGTAGTCTTCTTTATCCTTCTTTGCATTAGAAACATGTTTTTTATTGTTTGTGTGGTATGTTTGCCTGATGCTTTCTTCTGAGGAGGTAGCCCTTGTTCAGCAGTTTATCTAGGAGGAGATTCTATCTACCTTTTTTCCTTGCTCCTGCAGCTTCCTGTAAATAACAGAACAGAAAATGTTCTTTACTGCTACCATTCTACCAGCCAAAATAGATCCCACAGGATGTAAAGGACATGCGTGTACGTAGTAGACATGTAGCATGGAATAGCTTTCAGGACTATGCTTGCAGGACTCGCACTGGCACCACACACAACTAAGGCAGTCCCTTAGTTGTACTTTATCCATCAGTTTTGAAAAGCAGGAGAAAGCTGTGGGGTGCAATTGGGAAGTCTTGTGAAATTTTAAAGGCAGAAGTAGCCTGCTGTGGGCACGCTGCAGGCAAAGGAGCTGGTAAGGACACAGAGCGACTTTTCCTATGTGTTAGGTTTGAACCAGTTAATTGTTGTTCATAACAACTTTAGGGAAATACGAAGGCTTGTGGGAGGCTAGCTGCTGAAGGCAACATGAGAAATTAACACTTCTCACTGATTTAAGAAGCTGCTAGTATAACACTGAGATTTTCTGGTATACAGTTATTCATTTAATGAAAACAGTAGTATTTGGGAGAGTCAGCATGCTTGGGTCTCCTCCCTCAGTTAGGCAGTGGTGCTTCTCAAGTCCTGAGTCTACCGGGTTCTGCCCCTGAGCTGTGGTTCAGCCTTAGGTGCGCATGTGAGATTGATATGCTTAAATTTTCCTTTTGGATGTAATAAACCAGCTGAAATCCCTGAAATGGTTTGAGAAGGAAGCAGTGTCATATCTTTGCTCCATTTTGTAGAAAAGCTTTGTGGTTCCTTCCTCTCCTTGAGGGAGTTTATAGCTGCATCTTTCACCTTCTGTTTGGGGAGCAATACTCTCCCTGTCCCATGCATTCAGAGGGAGACATGGTGCTCTTGGGGCCAGAGAGCACACACAAAGGTATTGATGGCTGCTGGTCTTTATGTGAGCCCTCCTCCAGCAGGCAGAGCATACTGACTTACCGAGCCCAGTGCAAAAGACATGTATAAGTGCTGTGAAGAGTGCCTTTTCCTCTACTGGTACCTCTGCTATAGCAGCAGGAGAGTTGATGTTGTCATGGTCTGGGAGGTGTGTTCTGATCATGTCATTCAGGTTTGGCTTCTCAAGAAAATCAGATGCCAGAGCTTCTACTGGTAGATCCCAGCTGTGCGAGAGTGTGTGATGGCATCGGGTAACAGGAATTTAGGTCTGCTGAGGTGGTGGCAACTCTAGGTTGCTTCAGTCTCGGGTATTTACAGAGCAGTGAGTTTTATTGTTATTTCAGGAAACTAAGGCATAGCATTCATGGTGTGACTTTATCTGAATGACCAAGAGAATCAGATTCTTCAAAATTTAACACTGAAGATAAATCTCGTATGTGTCAGTGTATCAGTACCATTGTATCCTCTGTGGGGCTTCAGATTACTCTTCACTGGCTGTGGACCTGAGCATGGCTTCATGGTTTCATACAGACTGATGAATAACACCTGTGAGACCTGAAAGAGCTGCTGATTTTAGCAGCATACACCCTCCCTGTTGTTTCTGTGCAGTGGTGGGACTTGAGCCAGCAGTGGCATCACTGAGTGGAAGAGAAGGTATTCCAGACATTAATTATGCTTACTGGAAAAGAAATTATTGTCACTGCCTCCCTAAATACTTGGGCAACAAACCAACTCTAAGCATATGGAAGCACAATTTTGGGGACAGTGTGCTGTTCAGATAAATCAATACTGATGATTGATCCTGTATTTAAATTAGGAATGATCTTGCCATTTTTTTAAAACTCCATCTGCATAAATAACTCCATCTTTTCTTTTTAGTTGATGTCCATCAGCATATTAGGTGTTTCTGCTTGGATGAGAGACTACCTGAATAACGTTCTCACTTTAACAGCAGAAACAAGGTAAAGCTTTCCTTAAACCTATTAATCTGTGTGGGTGATTGATTGTGATGTGTGTTGTTCATTCTGTATGGCAAGTTTCCTAATTAGGATTTGTAGAATTAAGAAGCCTTCAGCTGAGCTAATTATTGTTTTGTTGAAAGGTGTATTTTTGCCTCCATTTCTGGCATCAGTTGAAATTAGAGAAGGGGGAAAGATATGAATTTAATCTTGTTTTATTCCCGTGCCTTTCTCTTCTGACAGGGATCAATTTTTGGCCCTTTGCCGACGTGTAACTATATTATATTACTGTTTAGTTTTGAATACTTTATTCACTCCAGAGATTTAGGAATACTGTTAGTTTTATTACAGCAGTGCTTCTGAGCCCTAGTGATGTAACAGGACTCCATTGTGCTACATACTCTGCAAGTACAGGACAGGAAGATCACCTTTGCTCCAAAGAGATTTCAACTGATACATTACTTTCTGGTACCTGAGTGCAGCATTTGATTTTAAAATCACATAGAACAGGTTTCTGTGAAATGTGTAAGGTGCTGGAAGGAACACATCTGCAAATCCACTGTTTTTGTTTTAATGCCTATATTACATTTTTCTTCTGTACCATTTTTTGTGATTATGCTTTTTTTTTTTTTGATTATGGCTCTGATTGGTTTTAGGGTGGAGGAGGCTGTCATTTTGACTTACTTTCCTGTGGTCCACCCGGTCATGATTGCAGTCTGCTGTTTCCTCATCATAGTTGGAATGCTGGGCTACTGTGGAACAGTGAAAAGAAATCTGTTGCTCCTTGTCTGGGTATGTTTCATAACCTCTAAAAACCAGCTAATTTCTGCTTCACCTCAGCAGTGTAAGAAAAGTTTTAATCCACAGGCACTAGATAAATACTGATTATTTTTTATTACTGTGGTGACTTATGATATTGGTGAGGAATTGTAATTGCAGAGCACACAGTAGGAAAGAATTTATTGCCCAGACTGCATTATGCTGTGACTGAAAGACAAGTAGTGTCTCATTTGCAAAAATCCACTTCATTTAGAAGAGCAGTTGCTGAAGGGAAAAAAACCCTTCTAAGTACTAATAATTATAGAAGTCTGAGTGCTCTAAAATAAACCTTATGCTACTCTTTTGACTCTTGAGTGAGCAATAGCTAAATAACCTAGACTTTGCTTTATTCCCGCAGTTGATGGTGTGTGTAAAGTAACAGCATTTGTAGCTGATGAAGGTTAATTTTGAGTGTATTCAGCAGCTTTGCCTTCTCTGGATGTGGAAATTTGCAGTTGCATTTGGTTGTGAGCAAGTTTAAAAATAATTTCCAAGTACCCAGATTTTTCCTTTGTTTGGAGGCCACATAACTGAGCCAACAGCAGCTGAAAAGCGATAGTCTCTTAGGCACAAGGCTCTATGCACAGTATAACTGTGGTGAGCTTTTGACTGTCAAGGGAGCCAAATTTTACTTCATTTGTTTCTTTACTTCATCTGGATGTCAGTGAGTTTGAGGGGAAGAAAAAACAAACCAAAAAACCCCAAAACAAGCAAACAACACCACCAAAAAAGCCCCAAACAAAAACTCCCAAATGCCCCAAACCGAAAAGCCCATCAAACTTGCACAAATTTTAAAGGTTTAGAGTTTAAAGATATTTAGAGCACTGGCAGCGCTGAGATCAAGGATTGCCGTGTACGTGTATGCTTCTTAGAAGTCTAGCTGGTAGCCCTTTGCAGAGTTAGGCTTTGTCTTTGATCAGGAGGATAAGCAGGATTCCCTGTAAGCCTGAGAGAGTGAGAGCAATGGATGTGAAAGGGGTGTATCCGACTTGACTACCGTAACTGCAGTTGCAGAAAGTGGACAGGTAAAATCCCTCAGCTGTTCACAACGTCCAGGAGTCTTGTTTAAGAAGAGTTGGGCTCCAGCTGTTTTTTCCACTGTGGTGTGTGTTGATGTCTCCCAAAGTGCATACAGGTGCATTTTTCTTGTGTACCTGTGCGGGTTTAAGTACATGATACCCAGACTTCAAAAATGTACAAAATTACTGAAAAAAGAGAGGTTTATGCAACGTTTGCTTTTTATTTAGTAGGAAATATTCTAACTGCAACTAAAACAGTTGGGAAACTGTACCGAGGGTTTGTGTTAAAATGTGGGGGTTTTTTTATTTGAGAGGGTTGGAGTAAGCTTTATTAGAGATTTCCAGCTGAAGGTCTGCAGCAGTTCCTCAACTGCAAGAGGGCAAATGCTGTTTCTTCTTCAGATATTTGTTAAGCCTGTATACAAAATGTAGATTGTTGTTTCAAAGCTATATAGTTAGGAAAAACTCTCATTTAAATTGGAATACTTTATAGTAATATAATAAGCATCTTTTATTTCTAGATCTTAACTGTTAAAGTCAATGGGAACAAGTTCTAAGACAGAAATTACTTAGTTATGAGCACTTGCATAAAAATAATGGATTAATGCAATTTCAGACCATGTAATTATTTATATAGTATTCTTTCGTACATACCTTAAGAGGGCTTCGTACATATATTTGGGTTATATAAATAGTGAAAATCTTAAAAGATGGTAAACTTATTAAGCCTTAGTTTTTATGGTAAGGTTATAAAGGTGTTTTTTATTTTATCATTGTGATACTTTTTAATTTCAATTAACATTAATAAAAAGCAAAGCAACTGTATGATGTAGACCATAAAAAAAAAGTTACCATTTTTAGTATAAGGTTTGAAAAAAATCCTAATTAAAAAAAATGAAGGTGAATGAAGGTTTTGTTTTAACTGTTTTCAGTTTATTTAAATGAGCAGTGTAAAGGAGAAATAATTTATAGCTTTTAATGCCATCTGGAAATAAATCAGGTAAAGTGTGTTTAGGCAGTCAAATTTTACTAAATCCAATCAAGACACTTTTATCAGTTATGTTGCAATATTTTATTCTCAGGAGCCTGAGACCTTTCTCTTGCTAAGCAAACTGATAAGCAAAACTAAATGATATCTTCCTAAGTATGTCATTGTCTTTAATTAATTGTTAAATGAATGCTGTCGTGTTATACCGTAGAAGTATGCAGACATAAGTCAATACCTCATTCATCAGACTAATCAGAAAAGTGATGGATCAACAAAATAAGCTTTTGTACAACCAGATGAACTAGAAGAAAAGAACCTTCATGTAAAACATTAACAACCTCTTCAATCATGCTTTAATCTTCTTTTTGAAGTACATGAACAGCCATAATGACGGCATGGAGAGATATTTGGATACAAATCTTGATGTTTCTAGCAGCATGCTAATTGCTATTGCTAATGTTGTCAATGAAATTGGATTTTTGGATAATCTAATAAAGCATAAGGACGATAAAAAATATATAATGGTGTTATTTGTAATAAATCTGAATACATAATTATTTTCATTTGTTTTTGAAATTTTGTCTTACAATTAAATGCTTGAAACCTTCCCAGCTTCACATAAGACATAAATATAAATTGAACTAGTATTTACTAAGCTAAATAGGAAGAAAATAAAACACCTCTGTCTGCTGAGGTGCATGCTCTGGATTGTTTGTAGAGTTTTTTTTTGAAGCTACGATCATTAATTTTGATTGCTTCAGGAATACGTACTCATGAAGGCTAGTTGGTATAAAGAGCCCACATGTACCTCAAGTGTCTGTAATACAATTTTGTTATGTGTTGTGAATGGCCAAGATCTTCATGTAGAAGAGGCTGTCATGCCAGTTTAAACTGGAAGCTCTGGGCTCTTCCAAGTCACTGACCTGGATGTATAAAAGAATCCAGGTTTTATGATGCTTGATATTATCTTTCTCAAATCCAGAACCATCCTTTGCTGTCTCTTTTCTGAGGCTGTCTACATTTTGGATTGTTTTGGAAGTCTGTTGTGCACATAGCCTAACGAGAAAAAAAAAAAACCAAAAGACAAAACCGAAAAGAGCACTCCTCCCCCATACATTCACATATTCTTTAATAGTAACCTTAAGGGTGTGTGAATTTTTTCAAGTTCTTGTTTTACTAAAACTAGCAAGAGTAAACTCTATTGCTTGACAAGAAAAGCTTCATGACAATCCCACTGGCTGGAGTTTTCCTGGCTGGAGTTTTCCTTGTAAACTCTGGCATTTATAACTATGAGTTTTCCACAATTGCAGCACTCAAAACAAGGATTCAAATTTGTCTGCATATGTTTTCACAAAGGGGAAAACTGTTAGAAGTATTTGATGGTAAATAGGGCGAATCCTTTTACTGATTTTTATCATAAAATTGGCAGAAAAATAAATGTTCATCAGAGCTGAATGGTGCTAGACCCTGTTTGTGTGTGGTCGAACAGCTTGTTAATACAGGTATGGCAGAACCTGGTTATAAATTGGAACTTGGCAGACTAAATTGTCTATTAATTGAGTTAAAACACAACCAGACAAAACATCATTAAACTAAACTGATCTTTTCTTTAAAAGCAGGCAAATATTTCATAAAGAAAAAATTGAAATGATACTGTATTTTGGTTGAAAAGGTAAACTGGACACATGTGACAATCCTACCATGTATGTGGCTGTTTCATGTAAGTAGTTCTCACCCAGCTAAATGCATTGTTGGTGAAAGTGGTTTCTGTGAAATCCATCTGACAAATGACAGGGAATCACTGACTGTATCACCACCTGAGGCAGACTCTTCTGTACTCATACACCCATTTCAGGCTATGTGGATATAAAGGTCACAGGGGTGATTAAGTTTGGGTGTCTGCTATGTTGTAAGGTATCAGTAATGCTAATGTCTTCCAAGAAGGCACTCTTACTCTGTGAGAAACATTAGCTGCTCTACAGTACCACTATTCCGCAGTACTTGTGGCTGCAGTTGGCATGAATTAGTATGAGAGTTTAGTGATAATTAATTTTTTCTTTTTTTATGTGCATTAGAATATATCATGTATTATTGCAGAAATACAGATTATTTGTTCTGTAATAATATAGGATATTTGTTCTGACCCATGTGGTCTCTAACCACAGTCACAGCTGCTCCAATACCTTGTACTAACATTTGGCACTAGAATCGTTATTTACCAGCCAGAAGTATTTCTTCATTATTTAACTACGAAGCACTGAAAGGGAAGAAATAACCAACAAATGTACTTTGTGTAAACCCATGCAGTTTAGAATTAGACAAGACAGAGACTGAGTTTCTTTTCATATTTTGTGCTTTTATCAGCAGCCCATTTATGAATGTGGTGTAAGCAGGAGGAAAACAGAGATTCACAAGACAGGTTGGCTTACCTTGTTGAAAAACTGGTTTAATAGAGTTTATAATACTGTAGTACAGGTTTGATCAGAAGGCCAGTACTGCACTAAAACTCAAATTCAGATAGCCAGTGGGTGAGGGGCTGGATCTTGCATTTTGAAGCGCTGCTTGTTTCACGTTCCATTTGTAAGAGACAATAGACTTAAAGTTTAAACTATACCTCCATAGTTTCAGATATGAGGAACTTTCTGAAGAAAATAAATACAGAGTATATTTTTTTCTTTCCGTATTTCTAACTTTCAGTCCATTGCTTGAGGAGATGCTTGTACTAATCATTATAAGAGATCTTTTTGCCTTGAACTGGGATAGAGGGTAAGCTTCTTCCCTGCTCATATCAGGATTTTCAAGTTACAAACAAATTACTACATTTTGAGATTAGTGTTGGTGACGCCAGAGAGTCACCACAGAGCAAAGCTGGGCTTTGCAGGAACGGGTGCACCCTGCAAGGCTCCCAGCTCGGTGGAGGGGACAGCATTGATCATGGGGTCCAGTGCCAACCTCTCTGTCTGCCTGTCTAACCATGAGGTGCATTTTGTTGACCTTGTCTTCTCCAGTGTAAATGTACAGTGCTGTGTATGTACTTAAAAGACTTTTCCAAAGGCTTTGAAACGATGCCCAATTTTCTTACCTAGGAGAGAGAGTTGGCAGATGAGAGATACAAATTGCCTAGCATTATGGATTAATGGGGAGGCATTTAGAGTTGAAGAGTGCTGCCTGCT
>NW_010421092.1:19487-35154 GCF_000710305.1 Buceros rhinoceros silvestris
AGCAAGCGAGAGCAGCTGTGTATTTGAGTAGCGTGGAGGGAAGAGTGTTGGGGTGTAGGAGTATGGCAGGAATTGAACTGGTGGGAGTGTCCAGGTCTTCTTGCAAATGTTTGGCTAAAATCCAAATGTTTGTTGTGCTCACAGTGATGATCTGCTTCCTTCACCCTGGCACTTAGCAGCTGCCTTGACTGCACAGCCATGTTGTACCAGAGCAGAAGCAGCATGGGTCTATTTGACACAGTTATCCAGTGGCTCAGAGTAAGAACTGTCCTGCCCCTTGAGGGCTATTCAGGGACATGCCTTTGACTTAAGACAGCAAAGTTGGACAGGGTAGTTATGATGCTGCAGTTAAAATGGTGGGTTGTTTTTTGTTTTGTTTGTTTGTTTGGTTTTTTTTTTGCTTCTGCCATAGTGAAGAGCCACTTGGTCATCCTTTCGGAAAAAGGTACAGTGCCAAGTTAAAAGGTAAATATCTCTTGACAGTAGTCACTTTATGATTCCAGTATGTTGTCAGCATGGAACAAGCTGCCCAGACTTCTGTGACACACTTTTCACTGTGTGCTATACTTTTATGCTCACCTTGATGGGCTGACAACTTTGCCTGTTCTTGGGAATGTGTGTCCTAAGTATTGGTTTTACTAGGTGTCACTGTGTCTGGCCTCATGATCCAAAACTTTTGGAGCAAGCCTTGTTCCTTTTATCTGCCTTGTTCCTGTTTTCCCCCATTCCCACCTGTTTTGCTGTTAATGCTGTTTCCTCACAAGTTCTTGAAAATTACTATTATCCAGGGTGGTAAAAGAGACTGAAATGGCAGCAGAGCTGAAAAGGGCTGTGGAGTGATATTCCCTGGTGCACAGAGGAGGGAAGATACCAATAGAAAGGTTGATGAAGTGGAATGATGGGAGTGTGTTGCAGGAAGCTATTGAAAAGACAGGGACTGGTATGACAGCAGCCTCAAGAGTTGGGGGTTGTGGAGGCTAGAGAGCCTTGAGTGTTACCAGGATGGGAATGAGGGATGCTGCATTTTGCCTAAGAGAAGAAATAGGGAGCTGCTGAGGTGATACGTGGTCTTGCTGCTGTAGTGCTGTTTTTCCCCTTGCTCCTTCCCAGCTCCTCTTCTCTCATTGCTTGCTTGGCCACCTTTTTTTTTTTTTCTTCCCTCTGCTGGAAGTAGTGGGGAATGGGAGAGTCCCTGAGAGCAAGGAAGGAGTAAATGAGGAGACAGATCCACAGACTCTAGCCAAACCTCCATGTCTTGTCTGAAACGCAGTCCAACCTCACTGATGGGGCATTCCTTGACACTGGTTCAACTGCATTCTTGTTGTCACAAACTCAGTATGGAATGGATGTCCTGTCAGGTAAATTAATCTCTCTTTCTTGCCTAATCTTGCCCTTTCGACTAATTAACCACAGAAACACTTTGCTGTGTCCCCAGGGGCTGTGGTATGGGGTTTGTATCTTAAGAACTTCTTTATCTATCTTGCATTTACCTTCTTCACTCAATATTGTGCATGTTTGAAGTGTTTTGGGGCATGCTGAGGCAGACTCATTGTGTGTATTGGCACCAAATCGTTCTACTTTACAAAGGAAAAAGGATTTTCTTGACTAAAGCATTTTTATGCTGTTTAATTTCCTTGGAAAAAAATAAAGAGGGGGTGGAGAGATGAAGGGAGCTGTGCTTTGAAAACCTGTGCGGAACAGAAACTTTAGTTTTTAATATAAGCCCTATGAAATAAGGGGAGAAGAAGGGGGAAGGGAATATTGTAAGCTGTGAGGAAATGATGGTCTAATGTCTATCTGTACCTCTGTTCTGTTTAGTACTTTACTATGACCTTGCAGAGTTCAGGGACTTGAAATAATTGAGCACTGAGCAAATAAATCCTAATAATTGCTTGAAGTACGCATTTGCTTATTTCCAAAGTAATGCATGTTTCCTTATATAAGCAAAGATTAACCATTACAGTAAAAATTTGAAACAGATCACTAGTATCTCACAGAACAGTTGAGACTGTGAACAAAGTTCTAACTGCTCATAAGTAATTTTGTTTAGTTTTTAGAAAAGCAAAGGGTTTAATCAAAAGAACTTGGAGACGTAACATAGAAAATGAATATGTTCATTGCCATCAAAACATGTTTTTTTATTCAGAAAATTAGTTATAGAGGTTCAGTAGCTAATGCTGTAGGTTGGTGGTTTCAGCCCATTTCCTTGTTGACTTGTGACTGGCCCTCTCAAATTTCTGCATTTTCGAGCAAGTAAATCAAATTTTAAATTGGAATGACAGATGAACTGCTAATCTTCAGGGCAGGGCTGAGGGAGGTGGGGAGGAAGGAAGGGGGAGCACGGGAAAGTTTGTGCTGCAGGAGTGGATAAACAGAGGATTTCAGTTTTCCATGCAGCTTGTCTGACTCTGTTTAATGAGTGTTTGCTCCATTTTTAAAAATGGAACTGGATTAATCATTAAAATAACCCCGTCGGTAAACTGTAACAAAAAGAAAGGAAACCATAGCTTGTAACTTGTAGAGGGAGGAAGGACTTCTAACTAGGTTTTGCACAGAAGGAGTCTGGTTCCCACTGGTGACCCAGCAGTGGTGGTCATCTGATGTTTCTCAGGGTTCAGACAGATGTCTGGATGGCTTGTGTCTCAGAAAAATAAGGCTGACGTTCCCAGGCTGTTAGCCATTGGGAAATGCTATGCATAACCCTCTTAAAATCTTCTGGCATTTGTTTTACATAGCATATACTCCAGTCTTTTAAGGATTCCTGTAAAGTTTCATTCTGCAGCTGCCTTACCCTTGAAATTTCCTTGAGTCACTGCCCTTCCGTCCCAGAGCTTTCCTCGCCTCTATTGCCGTATGGGCCATGTTGCCCAAGAAGGTGATGGGAGCACCAGACAGCATATCTGAGGAGGCTGGACTTGCTGATCAGCTACTCTTCATTTGTTCTGACATAAGGGTTGTGTTTTCTCTTGAGTCTGAGGAAAATAAAAGTTATATATCTTCTGGGAGAAAAGAAAAACACTTGGGAGGAGACTGGTAAAGCTTGGAAAAAGATGTTTGTGAAGTTAAATGCAGTGCACATGAATGATGATTCATTAGTAAGTACACTGATCCTTCAAAGAAAGGCACGTTTGCTCAAAACCAAAAGAATTTCTACAGAATTCTAGATCAGACTGTCCAAAAGCTGCAACATCCCCATGTCCTCTCTTTTATTCACCATGTTGCAACTTCTGACTCCAGTTGTTAGTCCCTGTCTACCCACCTTTGCAGGCTAGAAAGCCACGAGGGGGAGATGTTAGGTGGATAGGCACTTAATGTGTATGCTGTTTAGCATTACTCTCTGAACAAAATTGGAATTGTTGGAAAAACCTTTTAAACAAATGCGAAAATATTTTAAATTCAGTAATAGTGATTTTGTGCTTGTGTTTGCTATTTTTATTTGTATCTAAACAGTTGAAATGATCTAGAAAGAAGTGTTTTCCTGTCACGTATTTCGTGGTGGTAGTCATTTGCTGAGTTTGGTAGAACAAATAGAATAGCAAAAAAACTGTCAGAATTTAGTTTAGGATAAGTGAATTTTGTGGTTCAGTTTTCCCCTCTCTTAGATGGAGATATAAGGAGACATTTTGGGCATATACCAGGGCATATATGTTCCATGTATGGAGCACTGGCATATATGGAGCTTGTACCCTCTTATAGGGCGCCACCGTCGCATGCAGGAATTTTATTCAGACTAAAACTTTTGACCTTCTAGATAGTGGATACAGATCTTTCTAAAATTACTTTTGAATTATTTTGATTTTTTAAATGCCTATTTAAAATTTATCATGTACCTTTCTGGTGCTTTATCGGGTTCTGATAGCCTCTATGCAGATAGCTATCTAAATAGCCATCTGAATTAGCACAAAGCCTATTACTTCAGTGCTAGCCCCCATTTTTGGTTTCTTGTTTTTTCTATCTTTTATTATTTGCTTGATAGTTACCTCCCTTCTGTGGCTGAATTTCATTCTTACTGGATTTGCATTTAGTATGTTCTACTCTCCTACCGATCATTCTGTCTTACATATGGATTCTCTGTAGAACTGCGCGTAGAGTTGTCTGACTTGCACAAGTACCTCTCTGGTGGCTGTTTTAAGTTGTGGTAGCTCAGTGTGATCTGGCAGTGATTCTGCACTAGTAGATGTTATTAATTGTGGTGGGTTTCTGTGCTGTTGATGCGTGTGGTTTCTGCGTCGGAGGTTTCAGGGCAGGATGAGGTTGTCAACTGTGGTCACTTCTACACCTGTACCACATGAAGAGTATTCCAGCAGAACAGGGTCTGGTGATTACATAGGGAGTATCTGTAATCATCCATTTTTACGTCTCTCAGAAAGTGGTTTTCACAGTAATAACTTTGTTTCTGTTCCCACTTCTTTCCTGTTTATTTTCTGGCACAGGAAAGGAAGGGGAACAGGATTCTCCTGAACTCAGGAGTCCCCAGTTCCTTCACTTTTCCTTTCAGGACTGACATGCTGGAAAAATACAGTTGTTTAAGCCTCTGCAGGCATCAGTGCTGTAGCTCTGTGCTCTGAGGATGAAGCCACACACACATACTCATCCATTGCTGCAGGGTAAAAATCCAGGTGCTTGTGTAAGGTTCCAGGTATTCGAGGAGATGATCCTGTTGGAAACTATTGCTTTACTGAGCTGTTGCTTTTCTTCCTTCCCTGCCTCCCCTGTGGCAGTGGTGGTGAGCAAGCTTAATAAGGAGGTTGCAGGAGAACCAACGCCTGCTAGTTGACAACATACATTTTTTTACTGCAGGGATGCTGAAGTTTAGGATCTCAGCAACATGCATGTCCGTGACTTAGTGAGTGGTAAATGTCCACTGCATTATTTTGGGGTTTTTTTAAATTGGAAAATATTTTTACATTAATTTGTTACTTTCAAAAGAGTCTTTTCTGTCAGCATTTCAGTCAGCTTCTCTCAAGGAAGCAACATTTTAGCTTTTTCACAGCCTTGCTGAAGAAGATCCTTCGGTGAAACTGACTCTGCCGGGTTTGTAACAGGATGAGGGTGCTGCTTCAGTTTTCAGAGGACTTCGCGTGGTCTGACTAGGGAGAAAATGGTAGTGATTAGCAATTGCCTTCAAAAGAGAAATGTTGAAAGTCTGTAGGATTTGCCATGTAAGGGGTCTCTAGTTCTTGAAGTGATCATGGCTTTGCATTAATTATTTGTAGATTTTTTTATTTTATGATAAGCTATAGATACCTTTGCAAAACCATTTGTCCCCTTCTGTGCCTTCTCCTACCCTACCCTCTCCCTGCTAAAACAAAAAGAAAAAAAAAATTGATAAAACAGTAGAAAATATCTCAGCAATGGCCAAGAGCGCTCTGAGGGAGGTGTGGTGTAGAAGGTAATATCAGTGACCTGCCAGTCTAGTTTTGACCGTAATGCATAATAGTGCTCCTCAGCGAGTTAATCTCCTTTGCAAAATGTAGCCAGTCAACCCATAGGAAAAATTATTAAGCCTTGCTTCACAACCAAGTTTCTGTTTCTGGCAAAAAGGAGAAGTGTGTTAATACAGGAAGATGCATTTAGTGTTCAGACTCCTGTGGGAATTTAATTGGGGACAAGGAATAAGCATTGAAGCCAGTAATAATTTCTGTGTTTGGAAGATGGAAATTAAGGGTAATAAACTTAAGTAATGGTTAGGGTTATTTTTCCCCCACACAACTTATATAAGAATTATTTATTTTGCAAACCATAGCATTTAGAGAAAGGAATAATATTCCCCTTCAATAGCAGAGTGAAACTGAAGCTCCTGTGTGCGCGTTTGGTGTGCCTGCAGTTGCTCAGTTCCTAGCGTGTGCTTTCATGTGTATAAACTCTGTCTTTTGTTGTCTCTTGACTTATGGACAGAAGATGTGCTTTGTCGGGACAGAAGACTTGATTCTGCAGTGCCCTGATGTGCCCAGGTGTAGTTAGTCAGGAGTGCTTAATTCCTGGAAGACCCAGAAGTGGTTTGTGAGTGAATCTGGCTAAATACTTTTCTATCTTGGGCTATATTCGGTAACTGGAGAAAGTCTTGGGTTTGGCTCTTCTGTCTCCAACTGCTACCACAAACTTTCTGAACTATATGCTGACAAAAATGAGCAAGTTTCACATGATAAGGTTGGTGAATGAATTAAATGTTACAAGGAACTGCAGATTAAGAGTTTTCCGGAGAATGCCATACGTACAACCCCAGATCTATCGCTTTCACCCTGATCAGCGAGGTTTGTGTAAGATTTGGGGATAGCAGGTGGTCCCAGGCTTCGTACTCAGTTAGTATATAAAGTCACTGAAATTTCCTTTGACAGCTGAGAACTCAAATTTGCTTTTCACCAAAACATTTGGTTGTTCTTCCTCTCAAATGTGTCAGTATTAGCCATGACGTCCTTAAGCATTTTTTTTTTTTTATAAATTAAAAGACATAAACCATGTGGCATTCTTTCCTCTTTTCAAAGTGAATACTTCACAAAGTAGATTCTCATGGTTTCTTTAAAGAACGCTTTGCATAACTGGCAGGCACTACAGTGATAGTAGATTCATTGTATAGAAGCTCATGAATTTATTTGTCAGAAAAAGCATTCTTGTTCTTACAAGGTATGACTCAATTTTTTTCCTCTTTTGTACCTTTGGAAGATTGATGGCCTATACTGGGGCTGTGCCTGTACTTACAGTGTTGATTTGTAAGGTTATACGATGTGTTGTTCAGCTATAATGACTACAGAGATACAAATAACGTGGTGAAGACTAGTAAAACAGGATCCCTTCTTTCAGCCCTGTCTTTATTGAACAGGCCTCTGCAGGAGGAGGGTATGAATACAGGTTTGTCTTGAAAATTCATGTGGGTGTTTTTACATGCACATTGTTAATTTGGCTGTTTGTGTCTGCAAACCTAATTCAGGGAGTTAGATTTGATCAGCAAGTAGGACTTAAGGCAAGACACTGTTCAGTATCTGCTAAGGTATCTGTGAATTACTCAATTCCAGAGTGAATGAAAAACGTGCTGTGTAGATGACTGTTCAATCCTAACACTTGTGGACTTATATTCTGTATTTTAAATAATACAGGTTATTGACCCTTTAAGAGAGAAAAAAAACCACAAAACCAACCCACTTACCTTCAGTACATGTTTTGTGTCTTTTATACCTGTCCTAAATAGATTCCAGAATGAAGCGAGTAAACTAGAAGCATTTTGGCGTATATCCTACTAATGGAATTACGTATTTATTCTATTTTATTTTTATATTTTGATGGTGTTTTTTTGATTTCTATGTAAAATTAAAACCCATGAAGACTGTAACTTTTAAGTCTTGTGTACTAACAACAAGAGGGAGCTCAGTCTATTGTCATAGGAGAAAGTTTGGAATTGGAATGTATGGAACTATACTTCTGCTTTAAATAAAAGATAAATAGGTTACTTTCAGTAGAGGACACCAGTTAAAGCAGTCTTAAATTTCCATGCAGCTTTATCCTGCAGTATAGGAAGGGTTTGTTGATGCTGTATAGAAGATCATTCTACTCATCAGAACAACCATTTTTTTTCTTAACCATCATTGCCAAGACCTGTGCAGCCGCTTCATTTGTACGTGTTTTCTATTTTTAGATAGTTCAAGTGTTAGATCTTGTAATAGACAAAGATATTTCAATCCATCTCAATAAATTAATGCCTGACCTCAAATATCTAAATCACTTTGATAAGAATATAGCTTTCAAGAACCTTGTTGCTTTGTGTTGTCTTTTTAATTTTTTTTTCCTTCCCCCTTTTGGCTATTAGCATGATTTGGATATGTTGCTTACATGGATAGAACTGAAAAGAGTTTTCTTTTTTTTCCCATGTCTGAAGGAAGAGATTGATCCTTGAGGTCCCTTCAAACCTGTATTCTATGATTGTCCTCTTTGCAACTCTTTTAGTGTAATGTGTCATGATAGCCTTGTACTCTTGGGCAACAAGGAAATGTATTTATTTTCCGATTGTAATGTTCATATGCTTTGTGTTAAGTTAGTAAGAAATGTCAAATGACTTAAACTTTTAGAAAGTTTGCTGCATGAATCTTCCATGTTTTTCTTACAAAAATGTATTTCAGATCCCATGTCTTCAGCCATGTGAAATGTTAATGTTTATTTATTATTTATAATGAATAAATATCCTTTAACATTAAGTCATTTTTTTAGTATTCAGAGATAATCTGCAGATCAAAACTAATTAAGACCATTCTGTTTTCTGCAGTACTTTGGAAGCTTGCTTGTAATATTCTGTGTTGAACTGGCCTGTGGTGTTTGGACCTATGAGCAGGAAATAACGGTGAGTCAGAAAAGGAGGCTGCATTTTTTCAACAGAAGAAAACAAAAATTTCCATTAGCTAGCTGTTTTCTAATTGCTGTAGGATTTAATCTTTGTTCATTATTCCAACAGTCCAATTTCAAGTGACTGCTTTTTTTTTTGTACAGAGAATTATTCTGGGAAAGCTTTTCTGTCTGAAAGACCCTATCTGGGTTTTTCTCCACCCACCCCCTCTATATTTGAGAGCCAAATCCTGCAGCATCTAGTCTTCATTGTTTGTTAGTTCTTGCTTAGGCAGGTTCTCATTGAAATCAGTGGAAATTCTGCGGATAAAGTATGAACTTCAGGCTTAAGATAAGTATTTTGAGAGAGGTGATATGAGAATTTGAGAGGATTTTGCCTCAAAAGTTCTTTGTGTTTTAAAGAGCTATAGCTGAATGTACTATGTTGTAAACAGACAGTGTGTTCTTTCAAGAGAGGACTTGCTGTCTGCCTGAACCTTCACGCTGCCTCCACAAGCTATAAATGCCCGTTTTAAGCAAAACATGTCTTAGCTATAAAACATTCTTCTGTAAACTCATGAAGAGGTTTTATCTCTGTCTAGTTTTTGTAGCTGTACCAACCTTTAATTTTCAAACTGAAGACTTGCAACTTCATGCAAGAATATGTGCAAGTGTTGAGCAGAAAGTAAACTGAAATGTTACTCTGCTGGCTGCTATATCCTTATGTCTTGTACTCAGTCTGGTACATTTTTATGTATAGAGGGACAAGTAATTTCTCTCAGCAGCTGCCAAGTTATGCCCAATATACTGGTCTTTCCAATAGTGAGTAGCAATTACATTGCAGTAAGATGGGAGTGAGCCTTCTTGATATTTACACAGTACGGGGACCAAAGGAATTTCTGGTATATTTGAAGTCTGAAGTTCCACGGCAGCACTTCACATTAACATTCTTTCATTTGCAGTACGGATTCCAGAGGAGTGTTCTAATATAACAGTGATTAAGGCTTTACTTTAAATGTCAGCTTACATTGATAGATGTTAAAATTTGGAATACATATAAGAGGCATGCTTCATCCTATGGACACAGCTGCCCTCTGCAGGGTTTTTGCCAAGGATGAGAGTTATAACTGACATGCATCTTTCCACAGCAATCTTGTCAGAGGAAGCTGCCTGAAATAACATAACCTTCAGCGTGCTGGTACACGCCTTCTCCAGCCTTCACTATGCAGTTAGAGAACCTGAAGTTATGATGTGTTTGTGTGACTCCCAAGCTTTCAGTTAGCTGCTGCACTACTGAAGCTGAAACCTGGGACAGCTTGATAAAACCTGCCATAGCCCTACCTTGTGGTAAGGCACTGGAGGTGCTGCTTCCCTCGGAAAAAAACATGGCTGTCTCTGCACCTGTTTGCCAAAAGAAGCAGCACTGAGCTCCATGTCTGCACCTTCTGCAGTGTGTCACAGTGAACACAGATACTCCATGGTCCTCTGGTTCTCCCTCTTCTCCCAGGAGTTCAAGTGTATGAACATGAGCATGCAAATAGAACAGAATAAAATCTCTTCAGCAATTGCCTTTCTTTTTTTGGTCTCTTTTCTTCTTTCCCTTTATATATATGTGTGTATATATATATAAATCCTCATCCCCTGAAATCCTGGGGGTTTTTGTTGTTTCTCTTTCCATCCGATTTCTTCTTCTTCTCTTCTTTGTCCTAACACTACTGCTCTTTGTGTAATGAGGTGGGCCAGGCTCAGGTTTCTTGCTGCTGAGACTGGCAGGGAACATGGCAATCTGGAAGAGTGGTTCTTTCATACCTCTGCAGGTCTCTTCCCTAGAGTGTGCTTTCTGGTACTGTATTTGATAAAGATAAGAAAATAAGACACTTCTTACATCCACGTGGGTGACTTGATGTCATGTTGGTTTGTGCGTAGGATGAAATCACACTAGCCCCTGGTGGGTTTTAGAGACATGGTTGGCGTTAGTGTAGGTGAGTGGGTGATGTTGTCAAAAATGTCACTGAGGCTTAACCGCCTCTGCTGATCCAATATGGGCTTTCCTTGGCGTGTGGACAAGTTGCTCTAAGAGTCCTCGTATAAACAATTTTCCTTCCAGCTCATGATAGCTCTCAGCGTGAAGTGTGCCTCATGACTAATTTATTCCACCCACAAGATTGAAAAATCAGTGTGTGTTCTTGGCTTACTTGGGCATTGGTCAAGCCTTGATACGCATTAGAAAAATAATAATGAATAAGTAGATCTCAATGGCAAACCAAGCTTTACAGAACTTACACTAAAATCAAATCAGCATCTCTAGTTTTTGTTTGTCTACATGCTACAGAAAAGTGTTGCTGTATAGTCAAACAAATGCATCTCAAGATCATGCATTATTGCATGCTACTGCATGCATGAGCTGATGGGAAGCTAATTAGTAGATACATCAACGTCCTTAGTTTGATATGTTGGCATTCTCAGAGCAGGCAAACACGCAGATTCCAATATCCCTCCTTAGCTCCAGAATGCAAATAGCCTTCCACAGTGAGATTTTGTTTGTTTTGACTTGCTTTTAATTTCCTTCTCTCACTTCTTGATTTTTTTTTCCTGCTTTCCATTGTTTTCCTAAAGAAGTTGGACGCCTTGCATTACGTGCATAACCTTGGACTGTATTCAACTCAAATAAGATAATAAAAAAATAGTCTAGCAAATATGAGCTTAATTGCAGCGATAGCAAATACTATCCAAAGAAAGCAGAGTGCTAAATTCCAATGCAGTGGAAAGAGGTATAAAACAAAATTATTTTATTATGCTGACCAGTTTGTGGTAGAAATATTCTGTGATACTGTTTTTAAGTATTTTTAGTACTCTACTGGTAACATATTTTTCACATGGATAACTGTGAATTCAGTGCTTTATAGCATAAGAAATATAAATTCTGCTAAGTGAAAGGTGTGTTAAATTTCTGGGATATTATCAAATATATTCATATTCATGATATATGATGCTTTCCCAGGGCATCAAAAATGTAGTATAACTTAGCAGCAGTAATCAAACATTATCAAATGCTCTTATTTGGATTATGAGTCAGTCAGGCAGTGATTGTTCCTATATTTTTGTAGAACATCTAGCACAACAAAGACCAGGCTCCTTGGGAAGCATTGTAATATTTTTTTTTCTTAGAAAACATTTATTGCTATTTGCAGAATGCCCTGTTAGCAAAGTCACAGCCACTAGACGAGCTGGGCTCCCTCGCCCTCCAAATGAAAACTGATACTGCAATTGTGACTTCTTTCACCATGACTATTAAGATTAATGGGAAAAAGACAGAACTCAGCATGAATGGTATGTGTGCGTTAGAAGGGCAACTGCAAAGTCTTCACTTCTAGTTTGGCACACTGAAATTTGTGCAGCTGAACAGAAGTTCATTTTCTTGTCTTGACTGCACTGTATGCTAGGTGCCATAGCACTTTATTCTATTGCGTCTAACAAATTACAAACTGAGAGTCATAGTCTGACAGTGGAGAGCACCAGCACCTCACTTGTGAGTAGTCAAATTTGAAAGAAAAATACTTTGAGAATTCTTCTTTCAGAAGAAAAGATTTACCAGGCTGTGAGTCTGTGTCAAGAAAGAAAAAAGTTCACAGAGCCTCATTGTCTGCACTTCCTTGTGTCTGTTCTTGAGCAAGATACTGAGATCGAGTACATGAAGGATACCTGCATACAGGACTCCAGGCAGGGCCAGAAAGCCACTGCGAAGACAGTCGTAGTAGAATCCATTCCAATTAATTTTACATATTTAGAAGATACATATTTAAATCTAAGTTTGTCACCTTAGTGAAGTGGATTTGAGATTTCAAGGGAATGGTTTATCTGCTCTGTTTAAAATATTAATCTGCACATGAATTGCCCCATACAGCTGCCTGTTTCTTCCTGTTGACTAAGACAACGCCAGGGAGGTACCTAAACTGGGGCAGACAAATGCTGTCCCTAGTGACTTGAATGGGACTTGGTTCAAGTTTTATGCAAGGTAAAAATCTGGTAATGATATAATCAAATTGAACGCAAGTATTTTTAAATCTCGCAAAAACCACAGCCCCCTTTCCAGTGTACATTCATTTGTAAGCAATGGATGCAAATAACATTTTCCTGATATTTTAATATAGGCATGTAAAGTTACAATATCATAAAAATGGAAGCACTTGTTTTCCTGTTTTATTTGCATACAATGTTAATTTTGTCATTGCACCGGAAAGATCTCAGAATAGGTGAGTTCTGGGTTTGGAGCCACAGGACAACTGGTATCTTGTGTGCTCTCCTTCCTTCAGGTTCCAGTGCAGTGGTCCGATATGATCACACTGAAAGCCAGGATGACCAATTATGGCCTACCAAGGTACAAGTGGCTGACCCATGCTTGGAATTTCTTCCAGAGAGAGGTGAGATGACAGTTATTTCATGAGCTGAAGTAATTTGGTAAATGTTACTTATCTGCTAAAGGAAAAGGTTTGTTTTTAAATGAATAGATAGATAAATACATAATTCTGTGCAGGGATGATAGCTTCTAACATTTCTTAATATCCAACTCTCAAGGTTTTGTAGGCTTTAAAGACACTAAAACACTAAAAAAAAAAATGTTACTAAATTCAGTTAAATTGCTACCACTGTTATCTTCTTTGCCAATAAGGTTAGGATACCAACACCATTTGGGATTATTATAACGTGAGAATATGACATATATAAAATAAAAAATCTGCAGGTAAAATGAACTTTTTTAATATATATATGCTCTTTTAATATTAAACAGTGCTCCCATTCCTGTAGTTTCTTGTCATGGAACTGTCATGGTTAAGATATGTGTTTAGCTGAAAATGAGTGGGAAAGAAGTTTCCAAAAAGATGCCAAGACACTCTTTGGCTGAGGTTTGAGAAAGCAATCAGGGGTTTCATTTCCTTTGACTGGGGGGAAGGGGGTGTGGAGGGTGGAGCAGGAAGCAAACCAAAAAGCTTCCTTGTGTATTCACAGCTTTGCCCTCTAGCCTACTAAAATTCAGAACTGTTTTTAAAGAATGCGGTATTATGTTACAAAAACATGAAATTGCCCAAGGTAAAACCCATTAACTCCAAATATAACTCACGTGCAGGAAGAGAACTCTTTAAATGCCTGTCATTATGCTCTGCTTGTTGAAATCTCTCATTGTTGCACAGATTTCCTGTTTATTTAAACATTTCCTGGCAGCACTTGGTTAGTCTGTATTTATACTAAAACCTAAAAGAAAAGGTGAGGACTACAAGAGGTTAAACACCCTGTCTCCCTCCCCAGTGGCTTGCTCTGGTGGTGCAAGTGCTTTGTGAAACTGAGTAATCATACACAGGTAGAGCATTTGTATCACGAAATCTTTTAGGTTGAAAGAGACCTTCAAGATCACCAAGTCCAACTGTTCGCCATGAACTGCCAGGTCACCACTAACCCACATCCCTCAGCACCACATCTACACATCCTTTAAATACCTCCAGGGATGGCGACTCCACCACTTCCCTGCGCAGCCTCTTCCAGTGTTTGACAGCCCTTTCTGTCAAGAAATTTTTCTTAATACCCAGCCTAAACCTCCCCTGGTGCAATTTGAGCCCATTTGCTCTTGTCCTGTCATTTGTTACTTGGGAAACCAGACCTATACCCACCTCCGTACAACCTCCTTTCAGGTCGTTGTGGAGCGTGGTAAGGTCTCCCCTCAGCCTCCTTTTCTCCAGGCTGAACAACCCCAATTCCCTCAGCTGCTCCTTGTAAGGACGTGTTCTCTAAACCCTTCACCAGCTTCATTGTCCTTCTCTGGACAAGCTACAGCACCTCAATGTCCCTCTGGTAGAGGGTGGCCTAAAACTGGACACTGTCTTCCAGGTGTGGCCTCACCAGCACCGAGTACCAGGGGACAATCACTTCCCTACTCCTGCTGGTCACACTATTGCTGATACAAGCCAGGATGCAGTTGGCCATCTTGGCCACCTAGGCACACTGCTGGCTCATATTCAGCCGGCTGTTGACCAACATCCCCTTTTCCACTCGGCAGCTCTCCAGCCACTCTTCCCTAAACCTGTGGCGTTGCAGAGGGTTGTTTTGACCCAAGTGCAGGACCCGCCACATGGTCTTGTTGAACCTCATACCATTGGTTTCAGCTCATGAATCCAGCCTGTGCAGATCCCTCTGTAGATGCAGTCTCCCTCTGTAAAGTCTGTTCTGTACCTGAGATAATATAATAAAATGTTTTTAATTTCCTTGAATAGGGCTGATATTGTATCTTGGTTAAAATGTATAGGTTGCTTAAATTAAAAGCTACCTGTTATCCTCCCGGTTGTTGTAGTGTCATCATAATGGCTGGTTTTAATATGAGTATTAGTCATAAAACTTGAACTATGCCTAAACTCTTCTAGGGTAGAAAAAGTTTCTTTTAGAAGTTAGATTTCCTGTGTTCCACCTCTGACCAGAGGAATGATTGCGAGAAAGTTTGAAGCGAACCGAGAAGGCTCTTTTACAGCTTCTACTTAATTGGTGGTCTCTTAGTTTTATGCTGTCTACTTACAGCTCAGGTGGCGGATGTGCGAGCCTGGTACGTGCTTTACGCTTGAGTGAGCACTATGCTTGGGGTCCTTCTTCAGTCATCATTGCAGTTTTTTTCTTAAAGAAAAAAATGGTAATTACAGTTTTGTTCCCAAAGATACATACTTGATCAGCTTTGTGCTCACTCTTGTGTATAATTTAACATCGGAGAGAGATGGGAAATGTATTTTCCCCCCAGCCCTCTTGCGGGTCTAATATCAGAGTTATGACTATGCTAAGGAAGATGGGAAGGGATATCTGAAGTCAGGAAGGAAGTACTGGGCAGGAGGAAAAAAAGGTCTGGGAGTAAGAAAAGGATGTTTAACGAGGTGATTTTTACAAGTACAATGAGGTGCCAAAGCTCGAGCTTTTTGTGTTGGGAGGATTTTGACAAACGAGCTGATAACAACTGAGACATTAAAGCTGTGGTAAGAAAAGGAAGTAGTGAGATTTGTAAGAGGACTGGTGAAGTCATAACTCAGTGTATGCCAGCATTATTTCTGGGCACTGATCTGCTTGAGTGTGTAACTGAGGAGTGGCTTGGTATACCGGACTCTGGCTCTGAAACAGGTAAGGGGGCCAAATGTTCCCAAGCCCATGGGTCAAAGGAACCAGGTGATGACTTAGAAACACTTAGGCTGGTACTGGAGAACATCCATACAGAAAAAAAAAAAAAGCAGTATCTTGTTCCTGCAGCAAGGCTCTTTTTTCTCAGTCATATCAAGTCGCTATCCAATGCTGGAGAAAATCTAATGTAGCTGCTTCAGCCATTTTGATGTGA
>NW_010421093.1:0-201 GCF_000710305.1 Buceros rhinoceros silvestris
CTCTTGGCCGGGCACATGGAGGATTTCCCAGTTTGCTGCTTTTTTTCCCGCTTACGAAAGCGCCTGGCTCCAGCCATGGTGCGGGGCGAAGGTGACGCCTCCAGACACTCCCGAGGGACAACGGGTGGCTGAACGCCCCAGGACTGCTGCCCCTCCACCACCCTGGGGACATCACCCTCCCAGGACCGGGTGGACGCCAGA
>NW_010421093.1:516-742 GCF_000710305.1 Buceros rhinoceros silvestris
GGCCCGGGTGGCCCCACGCAGATTTTGGGGCAGGCGAGGAGCGGAGCATGGGTGGGTGCCAGCGTGGGCACCCCGAGCACCCCATGGACCTGGGGCGGGCACCCTGAGCAACCCACGCACCCCATATACCCCCATGCACCCAGCACCCCATAGATCCAGCACCCCAGGGACCCTCTGTGCACCCCAGGACCCTCTGTGCACCCCAGGACCCCCATGGAACCAGCAC
>NW_010421094.1:0-718 GCF_000710305.1 Buceros rhinoceros silvestris
AGGGTTCGTCCTGAAAGACATGAGTTGTGCCACGGTGAAGGGGGCGGCTCGGAACTCCTCTCGCTGGGGGATGAGACGGCGCAGGGAGAACCGGGCTGCCTGCACGGCCCCGCCGGGGCCAGCCCTGCCACCAGCATCAGGGGATTTGCGGCTGTTTCTCACCCCAGGCAGTGAGACCCTGGGTGAAAGAGTCGTTAAAAGCGCTGCCAGGCTGGCTCTGAGCTGCGTCAGCGTGTACAATACACACAGGCTTCACCTCCACCTCCTGTCTGGCTGCTGTTCAACCTGTATTTACCCCAAACCACCTCGGTCAAACAGCCAGAGCCTTTCCATGGCCATCACGGCCACGAACAGCCATCATCCCCGGTGGTGACCACCAAAGGAAAGCGGTAGGAACAGCCCTGCGTGTCAGCGAGCACCAGGAGCCAGGCGGCTCTTCCGCTGAGATGGTGGACGTCAGCTCCCAGCACCCACGTGCACCCCAGCCCGGGGCTGAGGCTGTGTCGGGGTGGAAGAGGTACCTTTCTGGTCTGGTGTAGGAAATGATGGAGTCCAAGGGAGGTAGAGGGTCGAAGCCCATCACCGGCTGCGAGGTCACCTCCTGAGGGGGAGAGAAAAGAAGTGAAGCCGTGTGACCAGCGACGGCAAACACCGTGGCATGGAGATGGTGGGAGCGGCTGGACAGAGACAGGCACCCAATGCAGCCCCTCACGGCCCC
>NW_010421094.1:812-1255 GCF_000710305.1 Buceros rhinoceros silvestris
GTGGCATGGAGAGGGTGGGAGCGGCTGGACAGAGCCAGGCACCTAGTGCAGCTCTTCAGGGCCCCTCACCAGAGGCAGAGCTGCTGTGGCCTCCTTTATCTCCGAGAGGATGATGTGCCGGTAGATATTCCTGGGTGCGCTCTGGTACCGTGTCTTCCTCCTGCAGTGGGAACAGAGGATGGTGCCGAGCACACCGGGCACAGCCCCATGGCCAGCTCGGCTTCGGCCCCGGCTCTGCAGGGACACGCCGCGTGGGATGGAGCCGGCCATGGTGAAAACTTTGCCTTCTGCAAGCCTCTGCCTTCCTGGCCCCACGGCGTGACCCTTGGCGTCAGCAGCCACCATCGGATCAGCCTTGGGGGGCTCTCAGGAAGCCCCAGGCAGAGCCCCCCGTCCTGCTCTGTCCCCGTACAAGAGCTGCTCCCCTCTGCTGGCCGCACTCA
>NW_010421094.1:1411-3198 GCF_000710305.1 Buceros rhinoceros silvestris
TCTGCTCTGACTCCTCCACCAGCGGGTCCCGGGCGTCCACCATGCGCAGAACCTCATGGACGTTGGTCTCCAGCCAGGCCATGACGCCCAGGTCCTTCCACAGGGAGTAAGTCCTTCCCACGTAGAGGGACGTCAGCTGGTTCAAGGCGGGAGGCTGGCTACGGGAGACAGGGGTTATTCGGGGCACCCTCCTCCTTCCTGTCCCACACCGGCTGGCGAGGGCTCATTTCCACACCGCGCTGCGGTGTGAGATCACAGAGAGAGGAAGCGCCAGCTTCTGGCTTCTCTAGTTCCATCTCAAGTCACCGGTTTTGCTGCCTCAGTCTCTTTTTGGGATAAGCAGAGCTATGAGATGAAAGTGAAGGCTGCCCTGACCTGAGGGGCAGGCCGTTTGCATGTTGGGGAGGACCTCGTGTCCGGGACACGCAGACTGGCAGGGGACAGCACGCCCCCCGAGGACCTGCTGCCTCAGTCTCTTTTTGGGATAAGCAGAGCTATGAGATGAAAGTGAAGGCTGCCCTGACCTGAGGGGCAGGCCGTTTGCATGTTGGGGAGGCCCTCGTGCCCGGGCCACGCGGACTGGCAGGAGACAGCCTGCCCCGAGAGCACGCACGCGTCATCCCCGCTTACTACCTGTCCCAGCGTGGCTCTGACCTCCCCATCCACCCACATCAAGGTGAGGGGGGTCTGTCAGCATTATCTGATGGCCGTTATGGAAATCCATTATCGAAGCATCTAAGTTGCATGTTGGGGAGGCCCTCGTGCCCGGGCCACGCGGACTGGCAGGAGACAGCCTGCCCCGAGAGCACGCACGCGTCATCCCCGCTTACTACCTGTCCCAGCGTGGCTCTGACCTCCCCATCCACCCACATCAAGGTGAGGGGGGTCTGTCAGCATTATCTGATGGCCGTTATGGAAATCCATTATCGAAGCATCTAAGAGCCCTCTCAGGAAAACCAAATCTCTCCTCTGCAGTTTTATAATTCCATTAGCTGCCCCTGAGCAAGCAAAAGCCCCACTGCCAGCCAAATCGATTCCTCCTCTTCACCGAGAACACCTCCAGGGCTTACCTTATCTGGGCGTTAAGCCCGAAAAAGGGATGGGAGGCGACCCTGGCGTCAGGCTGCACGCTGCAGCGATCCAGCAGCGGCATGAGAACTGCGGGAGAGAGGCAGAGAGCTGGTTAGTAACAGCCTGGAGAGCAGCACCCGGAGAGCTGAGTCACTGGGGCTGCAGGGAGACAGCCCCGGCCCCGGGGAACAGCACCCCGGACGGGGACCCTGGCAGGGAGGGGGCGGGGATGCTGCGCTGGGGGTTTCTACTGCGTTTTGGTCTCCATGTGGATGACGGAAATGGATCCAGAGTAAATAATAAACAAACTTATGTTTTGTTCCCTGGTGAAATAAGGTGTCATGTTCTGCACCGAACGCTGCTGGTCTTTGAACTCGAACAAGGGCTTCGTTTCAGCCACCGTGACGAGCAGCGAAAAAAGATGGTTTCGGCCAACACAAACTACAGCTCTGTTGGAGAGCTGGTTTTTCCTGCCTGTGAACACATCCTCCCCCGGGCCCGGAGGGGCCGGGGAATCTCCTTTCATGGCCAGCAGCACCAACTGGATGAAAGCAGGAGCGTGGAGAACTTGTCTACCGCAGAGCAGCGCCTCGGAGGGGAGGGCAGGCCCACAGAGACTTGCTGTCTCCGGTCTGGGCAACCCACGTGAAGCATTTTCCAGCTCCGAGACTCTGGTTCTCCTCCTCCCCCAACCTGCACTGACCCCACGGAGGGGC
>NW_010421094.1:3334-5346 GCF_000710305.1 Buceros rhinoceros silvestris
AGCCGCTCCCTGGCTGTGAACGTCACCGGTACCACAGCGGATGTGGGTACAGCAGCGCCGGGCCACGTCACCCTCCGAGTCAGGGATCCTGTCTCCCACAGGCACCATTTGCAACCCCCAGGCAAGCTCCTGCCTCTGCATTTGCCTGCCTGGAATCTGGCCTTCGCTCTCCCAGATGAAGACAGCGCCAAAGCCCGCGGGGATGGACTTACCGGTAGGGACAGACTTACCGCTTGGGAACATGACCAAGGCGAGCTGGATGAGCCGGGCGGCTTTCTCCCGGGCTTGGCCTCGCTCCTGCTCCAGGCATTCTTCCTGCTGGCTCAGGAAGAAATAGGCCAGCGGCACCGAGAAGGCAAAATTGGGCAGCTGGGACAGATTCCGGTGACTCTGCAGGATGGGAGAGACAGACCGAGCGAGAAACGATGCTCTGCGGATCGATCTCGCTGCGGCTGGGCTGTGCGCAGGGTGGGGTTTCTCCAGCTGCTGGCTGGGCGCCCCCACAACCGAGTAAGCAACTCGGAGTTTTTTTATTGGTACCAGGACAAGAAGAGGAAACACCCCGGTTTTACGGGTCATCCCATGACAGCTGGGATGTGAGACAGTCCTCAAAGGGCCACCTTGGCCAGAAAAAGCTCGTGCTCTGCGGCATGGAGTGCCAGCCCAGCAACCAGCTCTGCCCCGACCCTCACCAGGCCGCTCACCTCCCACTCCTCGAAGAAGCAGGTCAGGAAGGAGTATTTTCTAGCTCGGAGGGACAGGAAGTCAATCAGCAGCAGCACGCACAGCGGGTCGTTCTCTGGATCGAGGCTTCGGAGGGAGGCGAGCGCAAGGGGAGGAAACAAAATGAGTGTCACAAAAAGCTGCCCTGGTTTCGAAGTCAAAGGAGGCTTTCCCGGCAACAGCCAGAGCTCCCGTGACTCAGCAAGAAGGTAACGGGAAGACGATTGCTCCTCCACAGCCAGAGCGATGGTGCAAGGCCCTGCGTCCCTGCGGAGGGGTGGCAGTCCCCTGTCACCATCACCGAGGAGGATTAATAGCCACAAACCACAACCATCACCATGCATCTGCTCTGCAGAGGCTCTGGACTCCATGGACCAGCCAAACCCACAGCTCAGTGGCCACCCCAGTCCCATCTTTGCCAACAACTGTCTCTCTCCGAGGCAGCACAGCAGGGAAGAGCACGTGCCCCAAACCATCCTGTGCCGCTGCGTCTGTGAGGAGCAGACACCAGCCCTCACCAAGGCTGGGAGCGGCACAGCACCCCCGAGGCTCCTGTCCCACCTGCGCTGGCTTCAGTGTGTGGCTCCCCTGAGCCCCAGACTCCCTGTCCCACCCCACAGGGAATGGCGCAGCCTTTGGCATGGGCACCTACTTGAGGATGAGCTTGCAGAACTCCAGGGCTGTGCGGGGACAGCCTCTCTTCTCCAGGAACATCAGGTGCTTGAAGAGAGCCAGGAAGAAAGCCCTGTGTGGGGACAGCGGTGTGTTTCAGCCGCCAGCTTTGGAGAGAAGGACCTTGTGCCACTCAGAAACAGAGACCCACGGTCCAGCCCCAGCTCCTCACCCCCCGAGGGGTCCAGGGCACCCAGCCCGGTGTAGCACAGGGTGCTACAGACCCCTCCACATTCCCATTTCTTTTCTTCATTCCTTTGTGGAAGTACTGGGACAGCAGACCCCTGTCCTGCTCATCCCTGCTCCCCAGGGCCCTGCAGCCTCACGCTGTCACAGACCGGCCAACAACTCAAGCCAAGAGAAATGAGTAAAGCCCCAAAATCTGCATCCTGCTTGGTCCCAGTGGCGTGGGATGGTGACCTGATGCGTGCTGGGTGGGGGACTAACACCCAGACAGGTGTTACAGGTCATGGTGTTCGGGTCACAGACGGCACGAGGCCCATCAGCGAGTGGGAATTGGAAATGTGAGCAAGCGGCAGGTACAGCAGCGGTTTGGGAGAGACGACTGGGTCAGCTGACCGGAAAATTCCCAGAATAAAGTCACCTTTCCCCGCAGC
>NW_010421094.1:5444-5857 GCF_000710305.1 Buceros rhinoceros silvestris
CCCTTCCCCCGCGGCCGCGGGGCTGCCATGACGTAAAGAGCCGGGCCGGGAGCAGCATGAGGGCTGGGGCCGGCAGCTGGGCAGGCAGCACAATGACCAAGTACAGCCAGGAGTGCTTTTGTGACAAAAATAAGTGGCATTTTGGGCTAAGGGGCACTAATGGCACGAGCAGAGTGCAATGGTGAGCAGTAGTTAATGCTCCACTAAGAAATCCCTCGGGAAAGGGGTTGCTTTGCCAAAAAACCTTGGTGTGAGAGCTGCCGGTACCGCAGCATCCATCTCAGGAGCCCCAAGGCTGCCTTGACAAAGGGCCCTGCCACTGCCTGTCAGAAAGGGACATTCAAGGTCCCCCCGCCAGCGCAGATGACGCAGCAGACACCGTGAATTTGGGTCTCTGTGCCCAACGTCGGCCG
>NW_010421094.1:6053-8382 GCF_000710305.1 Buceros rhinoceros silvestris
GGCCGACGGTAGTCCAGCCGGCTGATCCCGCGGGTGAGGCTGAAGACGGGGTGGAAGGTGCGTTCCAGGCTGTACAGCGCCCGCTCTGCGGACAGCGAGGACAACATCAGGCCATGGCACACCGCATGCCGCCCCCGGCACGCCGCACAGCCCCGCTGCCCGCAAAACGGCTCAGAGGATAACGGGGAGCTCCGGCACCCATGAAATAAGCTCATTCGCATCCTAGAAAAGCTACTTTGGTGTACGTGGCTGCGGCAGATACGCTGGCAAGAGAGTGCTGCTCCCATCTGTGGGCGTTAAATCGTGCTGCGGTTGTGAGAAGTAACTTCTGGAGGAGGTTTGGGATCGAGGCTGGTAGAGCTGCCTCTGCCACAACCGCCTTCACGCGGGGCAGCCAAAGCTCCTGTCCTCGCTTCCCCTCCAGCCCCTCCAATCATGCCCCTGTTACCAAAGAGCATCCTCTGGGAAGCTCCTGCCCCCACGCAGAGCCTGGTGGTGGGAGGCAGGCTCCTTGCAGGGCAGGGGGGCTTCTGGAGCAGCTCATCATGCCGCTGTATCCCACAGCTACCAAATCACCCTCCTGCAAGGGAGGAGCTCCAGGTGGGGCACTGCCACATGCAGACAATCCTGCTGCTCACTGGGGAGGCGGAGGCTGGGGCTTTGCCCCAGACCAGCAAGTCCAGCTTTACTGAAAAGCTGCTGGTCTGCAGGACCATGTCAGGCCGAGCGCTCACGGCCCCAGAGTCCCAGATAGGAGGCTGAACCACCCCTTCTGGTTTGCTGCTTCTCTGCCAAAATGACCCCAACCCAAGAGCCTTTGGTTACGGATTCAGGCCAGGACACCCGCTCCTCACCTCAGCTCTTACCTATGAGGTCCCGGGCCATCTCCTGGTCCTCCTGCATCCGGCACATGTCGCTGAGCTGCAGGAGGGAGTCCACGTGGTACGGGTTCATCTGCAGCAGCAGCTGCGGGAGAGCACGACCTTGGTTACACGGCAGCACAAGTCACCAGTTTCACTGAGCTTAAAGCATGATGGGGGGCAAACGCTGACACCACGCGTGAGAGGAAGGGGCTGCTCCTGCCACAAGTGAGGAAATCCCCTCCCACGGCCTCGGGGAGCCTTTGATGGTCCCTGCTGTCCTCCTCGGCATCTGCCCAGCTCCTCTGGATGGTGCTGCACATGGTATCGATGAGGCAGGCAGCAGGAAGAACAACAATTCTGGTTTATTCTCTATCCTTTCACAGTTCTGAGCACTGGATCAGGCTTTGGCTTCCTCTGGGTATGGAGAGGATGCTCGAACAGACCTACTACCATTTCAGGATCCAGCTCTTTCACATCTCCTCACAGTTTTGTTTTGGGATTCATTTTTTCCCCCAAAAAACAGAAAAAATGCAGCTTCCAAAGCTCCCAAAGTTGTACATGTGCAGGGTGGTGCCAGCATGACCACCCACAGCACAAAGCCTTCATGTTCCAGCTGCCCACCCTGGCGCCTTTGCCCCAGTGCCACTTGTCTCATGTTTTACCCCTTCCTTGCCTGCTCTTAAGCTCCTTTCTAACCCTTTTTTGGAAGAGATGGAGCACGGGGGGTGACTGTGATGGGAAAAAGTGCTCTTTACGCACAATTCCTCTCACTCCCAGAATGACATGGATGAGCTGGAGCGTGCCCAGAGAAGGGCAACGGAGCTGGGGCAGGAGCTGGAGCACAACGCGCTGAGGAGGGGCTGAGGGAGCTGGGGGGGTTGAGCCTGGAGCAAAGGAGGCTCCGGGGAGACCTTCTGGCTCTGACAACTCCCTGACAGGAGGCTGGAGCGAGGAGGGGTCGGTCTCTTCTCCCCAGGAACAAGCAACAGGAATAGAGGAACAAGCCTCCAGTTGTTGCAGGGGAGGTTGAGGTTGTCCCTGAGGAAGAATTTCTGTCCCGTTGGGGTTGTGCAGGCGTGTCGCAGGCTGCCCAGGGCAGTGGTGGAGTCCCCATCCCTGGAGGGGTTTCCCAGCCGTGTGGAGGTGCTGCTGAGGGACAGGGGTCAGGGGGGACCTGCCAGTTCTGGAGGCTTGATGAGCATAAAATTCTCTTCCAACCCAAACCTTTCTGTGACTCTGTAATTTCACCAGTGAGACCCTTTTAACCCACTGGCAAGAGCCAAAAACAACATTCACCAAGCAGAAGCCCTCCAGAAATGACATTTTGTCAGGGCAAAGCACAGCAGCCAGGCAGAGCCAGGCTCCAGCTATGCCAACACTGTGGTTATCACAGACAAACTGGTCAGGGGGTTGAAATAACAGGGAAGCGGGAGACTAAAGCTGCCAGAGTATCTTCAGACCACCTC
>NW_010421094.1:8556-14523 GCF_000710305.1 Buceros rhinoceros silvestris
GGAGCCGCGTGAGGCCATGCTTGAGCTCCCCGCTCCCCGGGATGGCGGCTCCCAGGAAGCCCCTCACACTGTTTAATGCAAATCCCTCGGCATGGGCAGAAGCGATGAGCTGGAGGAAGCAGCAGCCACGAGCAGAGGGTGGGAAAGCAGGAGGAAAGAAATTTGATTTAGCAGACAATGGCCTCTTTAAGCAACTTCTGCGGGGCATGTAGCCCAGCTCATGTGGCCAGGGTTTGCAGAGCACAAATAGCTCAGTCACAGTTCAGTACGGCACGGAGGGACTCGCCTTATCGCTATGAACTATAAACGTTACTGAACACTTTAATGAGCTTTGACATGCATGAAGAGCTCCTGACACAAAGACTGTTTTGCTGAAATACCAAGAAAAGCTATTTTTCATTCATGCAAAAGTTTAAACTAACAGCTGATGTATTTGTAGATTCCTCTTTCAAGACAGGTTTATGTTTCCTTTCCCAGCTGAGGAGCTGAGACAAGGGAGCTTTATTCCTGCCTTTTTGGCCCAGCAGTCAGCTTCTGCAGGCTCCTCGCCCACAGGGTGACCTGGCACGCTCTCAGAGCACGATCACCTCATTCCAGACCCCTGGACCTCACTCGCACTGAAGTGCTCCCTGAGCATCGAGATCGGAGAAAAAGTAAGCGCTGGGATGCACTGGTCCCCCTGCCCTGGCAGGAGATAATGGCATGGGCCACCCTATTCCACCACGTACCACGATGTTGTTGGGGTCCATGGACTCCACGGCATCCAGGAACTTGAACTGCACTTGCTGGTACTCACGGTGGTGCTCGAAGGTGAAGTGCATCGCTCCCCCCCGGGTCTCCAGCAGCTTCATGGCCATACCTGGAGGGTGCAGGGGAGATGTGGGTGCTGCTGCCGCCGGTCTGCGAGTACAGGGCCAGGAGCAGCAACTCTGCTTGCTTATCGCAAAGCTCATTCACACAACTGGGTCCAAAGCCAGAAACTCCCAGAGGATTTCACCCCTTTCCCTCCTGAGTCAAAACCCATCCAAGAAGCCCAGGCAGCTTCTCCCCATGCAGAGCATAAGTGCACTGAGGGACCTGGGGGGCTGAGCCTGGAGCAAAGGAGGATCCGGGGAGACCTTCTGGCTCTGACAACTCCCTGACAGGAGGCTGGAGCGAGGTGGGGGGTCGGTCTCTACTCTCCAGGAACAAGCGCCAGGACGAGAGGAACCGGCCTCCAGTTGTGCCAGGGTAGGTTGAGGTTGTCCCTGAGGAAGAATTTCTGTCCCGTTGGGGTTGTGCAGGCGTGTCGCAGGCTGCCCAGGGCAGTGGTGGAGTCCCCATCCCTGGAGGGGTTTCCCAGCCATGTGGAGGTGCTGCTGAGGGACAGGGGGGACCTGGCGGTGCTGCGGAACAGGGGGACTGGGGGAGCTGAAAGCGTTTTTCCAGCCCAAACCATCCTGTGATTCTGTGAAATTTCTCATTTCCCAGCGGTATCACTGTTAAGAAGGGCAGTGCTCATCACCTGCTACCTCCAGTATGGGGGAAAAAAGCTCAAACAGAGTACGACAGAGCTGTCCCTGCTGAGACAGGAGGTATTGCCGTTCCCTTTCCAGCAGCTGAGGAAAGCAGCGCTGGTTCCCACGCTCCGAGGCTCTGGGAGGGCCTGGCTGGCAGGAGCAGCCATCCATGCCATGGCGGGCATGGGACAGAGGCGCTCGGTCAGCTGGTGCCTGTGGGAGGTGGCACCGACAGCCTCACCTGTCCTGCTGTAGCGCGGCCATGTGTTCTTGGGAGTCGTCAGCCACGTGCTGTAGATGTACTGCCGCTGCCTCTGCCGGGGCCTGGGGGAGAGAGCGCGACAGCTCACGATTCCTCTGCACTAAGAGAGCGAAACCGGCCAGAAAAAGGATGATCCGGGGAAAAACAAGATACAACTTCCTGCCCAGCCGTGGCCCTGCCATACAGAGCTTCTGCCCCGTGTTTGCCTTCAAGACACAACATACCTTTGGTGCGGCTCTGCCACGCTCAACCATTCCTCGCTGGGCCAGCCAGCGCCTCCAGCATTTCCACTTCAAGAGCTTCTCCCCCGTTTTTACTCCTGCCAAGCTCTCAGCTGCCTCTCTGCCTCAGACAGCTTCCCAGGTCCAATTAGGAGAGCCCCACATCCCTCTGACTCATCTCCCTTCCCAGCAGCGCCTTCAAACAGCAACTGGTTTAACTCAAGCCCTACTCACGAATGCAACTGATCTACTGGTTTGGGGCAGGAGGAATTTAGAAGCCACGGCTGCTCTAAGAAGGTCACATCTCCTTGGTCAGGGACTGCTGCTCCTTCCTCGTGCTCTAAATATTGGTCCACAGACCCTCTCTGAGGAGGCTTCTGCTTCCTCCACCCTTGCTCTGAGCTTAAGCCATTCTCACATGCAGCTTTTTCCAGCAGCTCAGGAAAATGAGGATGTGCTGGGTACCCCTGGGCAGTGGGCCAGTGCAGAGAGGCCTCCAGGAAACAGGAGGCTCCCTGGACCATGAAAGGAAGAGTGAGGCCCCCTGGAAGGTATTTGGGGTCCACTCCGTAAGACAGCGGGGACTTTAGAAGAGCAACAAGAGGCAAATGCTGGAGAAGGAAGAAAAATCTGAGCGTGTGAAAGGACTTCAGGAGGGTGTTTGGGCAGTAAATGAGAGGGGAGCTCAGCAGAAGAAAAAGCAAATGCTAGCAAAAGCCTGGAGAAGTCTCATTCTCCCCTTCACCACATGACAAAAAAATCTTCTCCGGTCCCAACAAGCAACTACTGAACGAGTCGGACGCCCTGAACCCAGGCGTGGCTCCGGGGGCTGGCAAGGGACGGACAGACAGAGCGACTTGGGCTTTGGGCAGGTTTAGTATTAAATCCCGGACTAACCTCTGATCACCGAGAACCGCCCGAGCCCCGAAGTATCTCTTCAACTCGTTCTCTGGGTTCAGGTTTCTGAAGAGATTGAAACAAGAAAGAAAAGCAACCATCAGTTCAGTGTAGCCAAGAGCCTCACACTCGAGTCCTCGCCACCAACACCAAGGGCTCTGTGCCTCATGCTGCCCCTGGCCAAGCCCTGAAGTGTCACACACACCACTGAGCCGACATGACACGCAGGAGGCTGGAGATCATCAAGAGGCATCGAAAGCCCCGTTCGATCAGACACACGAGCTGGGAATGGTGCTGCTGCCCTCTCCAGGGGAGCTGGGCTCAGCCTGGGTGCTCCTGGGTTTCTGGATAACGTTTACTGGGCCAGAGAAGCGACTTTTCAAACCACCTCCGGGTAAACAAACACTCTGCCCTTGCCGCAGTGTCCCCAAGGGGGCTGTGCCAGCACCAAGCACCCACCAGCCTCGAGGCAGCACAACTGGAGGCACCAAACCCTGGTTGAGTTTTGCAGGGCTGGTAAATTGTCCCAGTTACACGTTTAAATCTTTTCTCCAGCCACAGGAGGAGCTGCCTCAGCCCAGGGCTCTGGACCAGGCCGGACACACCAGCTGGTCTGTCCCCAGTGGTTTCCCAGTGCGACACCAGCCCAGCCGTTGCAGATCTCAAGTCTGAGGAAGATCAGCTCAACTCTGGGACATTCTTGGTGCTTAGTCCACATTGTTGCTGGCGAGATGTGGGGAAGGTTAGACAAGCCTAACTTGTTTTCCCAGTGGAGTTAGCTCCTGGCCCTCCTTCGAGGGCTGTACTGGGGCTGCTGCTCGCAGCATCCAAATGCTGGGTGAGTCTGATGGCAAAGCTTTGTGCACCCTCAGCAGCTCCACGGATATTCTCCTACAGTCACAAGGTGGTTTAGGCCGGAAGGTGCCTCTGGACCCCCGCTTAAACCAGGCTTGGCAGCAGAGAACACCAGTGACGGCTCAAAGCCAAACACCGCGGTTACAGACAGGGCTGAGCACAACCATTACACAAGCTCTTCCAAGCACGGTCCTGAATTCACGGCCAGACCAGGCCGGGAGGCTCCCAGCTCCCTTCCTTGAGGGAACAGCCAGAGCCATCACACCCTAGGCCAGAATCGTGGGGCAGCAAGCGCTACCTGTGCTCTACGTAGAGCAGGGGCCGGCTGTCGTCGAAAATCCTCCTCAGCTTCTGCTGCGACAGCTCAACGGGATTGTCAATGCTCTCCAGCCAGCTGTCGATGTCTTCCAGGTTGTTGTCTTCCTTGAGACCAGCACAGGCAAAGGCAAGGAGAGTATTACAGAACCAGCCACCCCGCACCTCCTGATCTCCGTGCTCTCTGCTCTGCGCTCTGTTCCTCAGGAATCCCACCCAGCGCCTGCCTTCCCTGTCCCCAAGCGGGCTGGCTGCTCTTCCCGCCCTGCCCAGGGTATCGTGGGGCTGCTGATGCACACCAGCCCGAGTCCAACCCAGCTAAATATATTTAGTTAACGTCTGGACTCAATGATCTCAACGGTCTTTCCCAAACTAAAGGATCCATCTAACGCAGCCAGGTGCTGGCTCTCCGCTCTGCCCCTTCCTCTCGCCTTCGCTGGCCTCTGCCTGGTTTATTCCTACTACAACCCCGATCAAGAAAGGCTGGTTTTAATCATAAATATCTAAATAATCAGCCTTGACCTCGGCAACACCAAGTCCCTGCTGTGACCCTTGTGATAAGGTATCCAACACTCACGTGGGTTTCACCCAGCAGAACACGGAATTCCACCCACGACACCCAAACTGGGCCGCAAGCTGAACGCAGCTGCTGTGTGCAGAGGGGATCCCTGACGAGGGGATCCCTGAGCCTAAGCTGGCAGATCTCACCTTATTCCTCCATTTTGTGATTTTTAAATGAGTACAACACAAGAAGCAGCAGTTTTGCCTCAAAATCCTTTCTGCAGCCACATCAGAGCTGCCACTCCATTGCCCCCAACAGAGCACTCGGCCCAGCCGCTCCCTCTGGGAGCAAGCGCAGACGTACCAGAGTCTCCTCTGCTGGAGTTTTCTTGGGTTTCCTTTTCTTTTTTTTCTTTCGTGCCTTGCTACTTGGCACAGGCTGCAAAGAGAGAGGGAAGGGCTGTCAGAGCAGGCCCACGGGGCGCCAGGATGGGAGCGCCACGGAGAGAAGAGCATTTCCCTCAGGGACCAGCACACCAGGAGGGCCCAGAAATAAACCCCAGCTTCAGCCTTCCCAGTTGGGCAGCGAGCGGATATCAAGGCACAAGGAGAAAACGGTGATAGGTGTAAGGGCTAAACCTCAGCTCGCTCTCCTGTTGTAGGTCCAAACCACTGCTGGACTCACAACACCAAACTGGCCATCAAAGGGCTCCTGCAGGAGCTGCTGCAGACCACAGGAGGGAACCTGAACACACACCGACAGCACAACTCCCCAGGGAAGAACAAGCCCGGTGTTTAGTTTCCATCGCTCGGAGCCTTAATGCCACCCACTCCAACGCCAACGTCCTACTGGGTGTTCACCTCCCCGGCCCGGCCCCGTGTGTGCTCAGAGCTCCATGACCTGCGCGGGGAAGGCAGCGGAGCCGCAACCCCTGCTTCAGAACCCCAGGGTGCTGCTTCTCACAGGCTCTCCCTGTCCTCAGCCCCTCAGGACCCTCCTCTCTGTGTCTGGAAAATCCCCCCAGATCCCAGGCACAAACCCGAACAGCTCCTTCTCTGGACCTGGAGCCCTGAGTACCTGCATGGAGGTCCCTGCACGTGTCCCTCCCCCGGGACTCACATCCTCAGCCTCTGTCACTACAAAGCCCCTCAACGCACACCAAGACAGGCAGATACAAAACCTCCCCTCTGCACGTCACACCGCAACCACCACCACCAGACAACCGCTTCGTTACCGTTTGGACTGGCTCTGCCTCCTCCCCATCTCTCTGCCCATCGCCTTCGGTCTCTTTGCTTACAGCCCCGTTGCTCTTGTTCCCTCCTGCCGTGTCCCTGTCCCACGTGCTGAGCCGGGAGCCCGCCTGCTCCTCCCTGGAGGGCGGCTCGTCCTCCGGCTCCTCGGTGGGGATCTCAGGAC
>NW_010421094.1:14643-14881 GCF_000710305.1 Buceros rhinoceros silvestris
GATCTGCGGCCGGAGGAACACGCTGCCGGGACAGCCGGTGCGGGGCCACGCTCTGCCCTCCCCTGTGCCCAGGGAGACATGATTCCCCGGGGATCTGATCTGACCCATCAGGGCCCGCCTGACCCCCTCACCTCCAGCACCGGGATCCAGTTCTCTCCCAGTTCAGCCCCAGTTGTTGCCCTCCCAAGCCCTCCCCACGCCCCCCATGTCACCCCCGCTCCCTCTTTTTCCTACCCCC
>NW_010421095.1:0-3232 GCF_000710305.1 Buceros rhinoceros silvestris
GACCGGTTCTGCTCTAACCCAAACCAGGACACACATGTAATGTATATATGCAAAGGACCCTTACACCCCAGCCGTCATGCCTAACTCCTCCAGTTCTCCAGGCCAACAGTAAACGGAAACACTTATCTCTGCCTTCATTTCACGATAAACTTCTAGCACGCGGACTGGGGGTGCACTCCGCTCCACTTACAGGCGGTACAACTAATGAAGCCAACAGCCCCATGTCTGTCTCCACAAAGGAACGGCTCCCTGGCTGGACAGCACAAGTCAGGTGCAGCAACAGTTCATGATACGTCTTTACCAGTTTCATCTCTACTTCTACTTCTACATGAATTTTCACGAACATAATCTTATGGCTTCTTCTGCTATAAGCTCCTTTCCTGAAAGCCCCTTCTCAGATTTGCCACAGGACAGGGGGACAACGGCAGAGTGACAAACTGGTCACAAATCTAGGGCGTCCTAATCCTCCACCTGCATAAGCCAATTCACCTCTACTCTCCGCAAAGCCACTGCACTAATCTAGGGCTAGCCTACAATTGGTAGGAATCAGTGCATCAGAGGAGGCATCAAAGTGCCCGGAGTTTGTACAGTCCCAGTGACCACACGATACATCAGGTTAAATGATTCTCTTTTTGCAAAATTAATCTTGTTTCAAAACTTAGTCTGGCACAGGGATCATCATCAGGAGCAAAGACTCAGTATCTGCAATTTGGTTAAATCAGCTGGTAACCAAAACCACATTCTGGATGTAACCCTCTGCAGCCACAACAGCTTGAGCACATGCTCAAGTCTAACTCCTGCTTATTAGTGTAACTGAGTAGCCTTTCGGTATCAGTGTAGTGCTGGCAAACTCACAAAGCAGCAGACATGGGAAAGAACAGCTCTTGAACCACCTACTAGACTAAAAACAAGGTATGCAAGGTATAAGCTCTCGTGCTTTTCCTTCTACCTTCATCTTTTATAAATTCTAAATTTGTACAAGTAACAAACACCTAAAGCACAACAATACATAACCACCTAAAGTACTGCATAAAAAAAGCAGAAGGGGTTTATATAGGCTCCATGACTGCACCCATGGTATCACCAGGCACAACACAGCAGAACACCAGAGCACAGGATCAAGCCCAAGCTAAGCAGACTCCAGTCACATCTTCAGTATTTCCATAGTTTAAAACCCAGTTCTGTCAAACAGTGCTCTCTTAACATCATATTTGATGTTCAAAGTGAAGCTGTTCTAACTCAAAAGCGGGTTGACTTTCTGTAACATAAATCTTTTGTTAATGTTCATATAAATCAAGTATAGCTGAACAGATTCTTAAAGGATATGACCAAAAATTAATTTGCCACATTAGCTTGAGGTTAACAAATTCTTCTGCTTGGAGACAGTCATACATTACCTAACACGTTTTAAGGTTCCTTGCAGCACATTGCTGTTCTCAAGTTTTGGAAAGAAACCTGTTGTGGCCTCGACCTTTTTTTGTGCAGAAAGAGCTAAGCTCAGTAATTCTGCTGGAAACATGAGCATGTCTTTAACCCAGTGCTATTCTCCAATAATTTTCCAGTTACCCGAAAGAAGTGAAACATGTTTTTAAGATGGTCAAAAGCAAAATATTTGTTACGTATGTCACATCTCCATAGGCCGAATATCCCAATATTTACAGCATATATGAGGAGACACACACTTTTTTAAATTACAAGTGCATAAAACACAACACTTTGGCTGTGTCACAGAAACCAATATAGCAAAAGATTCTCCTCTTTCATGCACTGGGATTCCCAAATGGTCAGAATCATGGAGGTTTTGATTCAATGTTTCATCTAATTTAAAAGACATCCCACAGTCACAATTCAGCACCATCTCACTACCCGTAAAGAAGAAAACAAATATAAAAAAATGAAAAAAATACCACTTCTTGAGCTGCAGCCACCATTTATTACCGGATAACAAAACAGATTTTTGTATTCTTCCGACAAAGCTTTTTGCATATTGATATAGTATCTGCTACAGTTCCATAGAAAAGCATCAGTCACAGTGGACAGAAGATCTTTTCTTTGATGGAAATAAAAAACACTTTAGGAGAGTGTTTTCTCAATTTTTTTCCTCTGGTCGAAAAAGCAGTATGGAATTCCTCTATGCCAAAAGGAGGAGACAATGCAGTAAAGACTGTCAGTATAAGACTTGCATAGCCCTAATCCTCTGATGAAATTTAGAAAGTAATCTAAAATTAAGATCAAAAGGACAAGCAAATTAGTGA
Source organism: Buceros rhinoceros silvestris (assembly GCF_000710305.1). Taxonomy (NCBI): domain Eukaryota; kingdom Metazoa; phylum Chordata; class Aves; order Bucerotiformes; family Bucerotidae; genus Buceros; species Buceros rhinoceros. The sequence continues at coordinate 2,256 of NW_010421095.1, forward strand.
TGATCCATAATCCTGTAATGAACTGCAAAGTTCTTTAACTTGATGCTCAATACAATTTTATTTACTTCTCTTTTTAGTCATGTGCCAGTTCTTTAAGGAAAGAGATAGGGATGGGTACAAAAGAATCCAAATGAAGTATGTCTTCAAGTTCTAAATTCCACTTTGGATTTTATTTTTTACGCTAATCCTGGCACTAGAATTCCCAAAGCACTTCTCAGTCAGGGTATTATTGTCTCCAAGTATTCAATACCCAGTCCACAGTGTTTGTAAAGGATGTGACATATGAAAAACAGTTTCTTTTTTTTCCACTAGAAATTCCCCTTTTTCAGATAATTAATTCTTTCAATGAAATCATGGCTACAATGCAGCAAAATCATTTTAATGAGCTCCTTAAATAGCCTGCACAAAACTGCATATGAACAACTCTTCTCAACATATAACCTTTGTGTCAAATATCATCTTCTCATTTCCATGGACATAACATCCTTCCTAAATCAGGTCTGTCTTATGGCCTTACAGAGTTACGTCACTTCCTTCAGAGAGACAATCCAAGAAAGAAGTCTCCTCAGTAACAGAATACAGAAGGCAGTATGGTTGTTGGTTCAAATGGAACAAAGATCACCTTTATTTTGAGGAGTATTGATGCTATCCTTTGCATCATGGGGAAGCACAACCTGCAGTACTACTCATCTCCTTCTTGCTTCTGCTTCCAAACCACCGAAAGACCTTCTGGGTGTGCAGGAATTGCGAACGTAAAGGAAGTTCTTATAAATTCCTGACATAAAGGATATATTCTTTAATTCCCACCAAAAAAAACAAAGTGGAAAAGGGAAGGCTCCCTAGTTCATCATCCACTCACTTCAGAAAGAGCCCGATGCTGCTAAATGCAGCAGTGACCACCAATTAGATCAGCTTTGAAGAAGTCAATGAGTGGATATACACTCATTTCACGTGCAGTCAGAATCAATAGGCATTCC
>NW_010421095.1:3341-5475 GCF_000710305.1 Buceros rhinoceros silvestris
GCATTCCTGTCCAAGATAGAGAGTAAGAGGAAATGCACTAGTATCTCCTAAAAATTGTGGAATAATCCCCAGATTTTTTTAAGGAGGTCTGTATATTTTTAATTGTAAATTCAAAGAATTTCTACTATTTCCAGAGCGAGGCATTCAAACAAGAACAGCAATAAAAATATTCAACAGGAATTTCCGAGGATCCCAGAAAGATCGTATTCATATAGGACTGTGATAGTTACAGGTGAAATGCACTGTGTAAGTATCTTCAAAACACTTTACAGAGTTTATTAGGTCCATCCAAAAAACTTCCATGAAAGAAATGTTTATTGTCACATAGAGTAACAAGTCCCCATGGTTTGTGGGAGTTCTTAGAATGACATGGCCTCATGCGAGGCGCAGTTCTCACCAGCTTCACCAATTAAAACTAGAGAGATGCAAAAAGTAAATGTCATTTGAATTTCTTTTCCACCACAGGCTGAGGTACCCTCTTACGTACAGGTGACCACACTGGAATTCACCAGAGGAAGTGCACAGGCACTATCATTGACACCTGAAAAAAAAAAAAAAAACGTTGGAAGTCTTAACTTTTTCCTGCACTTTGGCAGCAAAAGATAAAACTAAGTTGAAATTGCTGTTACTTCCAAACTGGTTCTTGGATATTTTACCCTGGAAACCTGATGCTAGAAGCCCTGACCCTGTTGTCCTTTAAAATATAAGGAGTATGAATTTCCCAGACAGCTATTCTGATGTTCAATACTCGGCAAGATTTACTAAACTTCCATCAACCTTGGCTCAAAATTAAACCTAAAAGACCAAATCAGATGGCTTTGTTGGCCCCCATGTTCTAAACTACTGTATCAAACAAAAAGCAACAGGAAGCCCCCATCTTTAAAAAAAGCCCCCACAGCCCAAGATGCATTTGCCTACCACGACAGCTTGAACAGGCTCGAGGAAATGGCAGCAGCAGCACAGGGGTAAAGGCCAACACAAATGGCCAGCTTTCTGCCGGCCGAGAACCAGGAACCCATATTTTGAGTAACTTGAGCCAAGATGCAGAAGGGAAGCATGAAATAGAAAAAAATGCAAGTTTTTTCTTACAGGGAAGGAAAAAAAAGTGGTTTTTTTTCATTGTAACATTCTTTTTCATATGACAAATATTTAAAAGATTTTGAGCATTTTTCACATATTGATTACCCAGCTGTTCACTGAGCCATAGGTCACTGAATATAAAAATAAGGTCCGAACCAATGCCATTTTAAATTAAAGGTAGGCTGATAATAGTCTGAATGCATTTTGTCCGCAATTCATGGAAGTATGTCAAAAAGACACAGCTAAAATAAGTAAATATTTAATTTAAAAAAAAACCAACACAAACATTCAATGAGAAGTCAGGACACAAAAACTGTAGAAAAGGCATTTAGAAGGGAAGATGGCATGAAGCAGAAAAAGAAATGAAACGTTTTAAATACTCATGTTTTCTGACTCATCATTTTAATTGCCTTGCTGGTAGCTCTTTAATGACATTCTACTGCAGTGAATCAGGCCCACAAGGTTCAGCTTACTGTATCCATCGCCATCTTTTAACTTACTGAGGCAGAGATGCATGTATTGATCTAGGTATCTATGCACATGCTTCTCAGGGCTGTCGTGCATCCTCTTCTCCTCTTGTCAGCTGCCCACTCAAGTAGCTCAGCTGAAAAGTTTCATGAGTTTTTGGTTGAACAGGTAACATAAGGATTTAGGATTATTCGTGCAATAGGTTAACAAAGTTTCCAGAGAAGAATACAAAGTGTACATACACTTCAGACGAAAAGGAGAAATTAATAAAAATAAAAGCATTCTGATGACACCTGGTGGCCACTGCACACAAGGAAGTGATTGCATTTCATCTGAAAAGCAGGTCAAACACAAACGTGTTACACATTCTTTTGCTGAGCAGATCTACAGAAATGACAGCTCATCCTATTATCAATTAGAATATATATTCAGTGGAATATACATGTTTACATGTCTGTATATAGCAAATTACTGTATCACTGGTATAGACACACAGACATACTTAAACATTTAATTATTAAAGACAAAACCTGTACAATGAAATCAGAGAGAGCATACTGGAAGTATTTCAGCTCAATCCTACACG